>NC_069509.1:81019809-81127309 GCF_027579735.1 Bombina bombina
GGGGGACTTCATTATGGTTGTGGATAGAACATTGAATAATCACCATCCTACAGTGCACGGAGAATGGGGGAATGTGCATTCTGTGTTATGTATTTCTAAGATATTTTTTTTTCTGTAGAGCTGCACATTAATGCCACACTAGAAGCTATAATGTTAAAGGGACATTCAAATAAAAAATAAAAAAACACGCATATAAAAAAAACCTTTTTAAACAGTGTAAACATATATATTTTTCCATGAAAAAAAAGCTATTTATTTTTATTTAAACAGGAAATTCAAAACTGGTCTGTGGGATAAAATCTTACTGGTTAATAAGGGCAACTCCCACACTTCTATTGGTAGCTACAAAAGAATAAAAAATGCTTAGCAATTACAAGACTTTTTTTAGCCTTGTAATAAATTATCCCAGTACTTTTTGAATACATTAACGCTGTGTTTGTTACAATGTTTTGCAATGGCCTCCCCAATTTCCTTATTTTGAGCAAAATCAGATTTAACACTTTAGTAAACAAGGCTCGTCACTGTTGTTTTGTTAGCATACTGCAAAACAATGCAAGCCTGCCTTGCTACCTTATTATCTCTGCTTAACGCTAGTTATAAATTCCTTAGGCAGTGAGCTATAGCTAGCCTACGGTAAATGGATTGATTCTTATGATGCAGCTACTGATTGGCTGTATTGCACCAAGTCTAGAACAGGAAAAAAAAGTCTCAATGCTGGGGCCGGACAAGACATGTATGTTTCATTTCTGTAAATAGAAATAGAATACTGGCTCCAAGGACAACAATAATAATGTAAGAGCACATACCATTATCTGTTAGCCTATATAAAATGTACAGGTCAACAGACTATGCTGTTTACGTAATTGGTTGTCCCTGTGGACTTTATTATGTTGGCAATACCTGTACTACTTTTCCTGAGCATTTGGCAAATCATAATAGTGCAATTCATGAAGCCCCAAGGGATGGGTATTCAGAACATACTGTGGCTAAACATTTTGCTGAGGAAAAGTATATAGTCGCTATGTTGAAAACAGTGTTGAATGCTTCAGTCCCACTATTGAGTCGTTGAGGCGATAGGAATAAGGAGCTTTCCATCTAAAAGGGGAGGAGAGTCCACGGCTTCATTCATTACTTTTGGGAATAAAGAACCTGGCCACCAGGAGGAGGCAAAGACCCCCCAGCCAAAGGCTTAAATACCTCCCCCACTCCCCTCATCCCCCAGTCATTCTTTGCCTTTCGCCACAGGAGGATGGCAGAGAAGTGCCGAAGATTCGGAGTAGTCT
Source organism: Bombina bombina (assembly GCF_027579735.1). Taxonomy (NCBI): domain Eukaryota; kingdom Metazoa; phylum Chordata; class Amphibia; order Anura; family Bombinatoridae; genus Bombina; species Bombina bombina. The sequence continues at coordinate 81,021,093 of NC_069509.1, forward strand.
CTTATGGAGGGTAGTACTCTTCAGAATGGGACTGGAGTTTTAAGTAGTCCTGTCAGCCTCTCAGTGAGAGCCTGGGTGAAAGTTAGAGTCTGGAGATGCAGTGAGAGTCTTTCTACGAATCCGTCCCAACTCATATTAACAGCTCCACAAGCAATCAGCGTTCACGAGTTTCGCTGCCTGCTTTCTGCACTCAAGTCCATGTCAGGAGCGATGCTTATAACTGTTGCACTTTCTGTTCCACGGCATAGATTCTAGTAAGATCGTTTCTATTTTTATACATAATGATAACACAGAAGACATGGTCACAGTGTGGCGCCTTTTATCTTATTGAATCAAGGGTTAATATTCCTGGTAAGGGGATTATTGAACAGGAGGGGGTTTAAACATGAAATTGTTTATTGTGTGTTTGCTGCGTTATGTGCGAGATGAGGCTCTGGCAATGGTGGAACTTTCAGGTTGACTACCGGAAGTATTTATGTGGCCGGTTTTGGCGTGTTTCTCCTTAGTGCAGGGGCGGTCCTGCTAGGCATTCCATGTGACCGGGTGTGGCGTCTCCACTTCCTCGGTTGATCTGCGACTCAGGAGTTGAAGCGGTTTCTGTAGTCCGGGTCATAGGAGGTGGTCAGTGCCCCGGCCATTGGAGGTATAAAGGTGCCTGTTTATTAAGTTTATCTAGTCCATAAAAAAGCACAAGCTATGGAGGACTCTGACGCGTTAGAGGGTACTCCCTCTTTAACAAAGTCTCATTCCTGAGTTTATTGTGAGGAGGGTCTTGTAGATCAGCCTGCTCAACTATGTTCCACATGCCTTGATAAAGTTGCGACATCTAAAAATAAAGGGATGTCTAGTACTACTGAGCCGTTCACCTCTGAGGGTTCCCCGTCCTGTGAGGTGCGTTCCCTGCTTTCATCTCCGAGTGCACATGCAGCGCCCCAGGGTCCAACCATTACTCCTACGGGAGAGATTAGTTGGCCGTCATATTTTGCGGATCAACCGCAAACGGCAGTATCGAAAGTGATCCATGCCTTACCACATTCTGCTAAGTGCAAGCGTAGGGCGTATCATGGCGACCCGGGCCAGGGTTTGTCTATGCCTATGGAAATATCAGAGGCGTTATACAATGACGAGGCCCATTCCAACTCTTCAGAGGAGGCTCCTTCTGGGTCGGAGTCCGGGCCATCTCATCCTCCGGCTGCGGAGGAGCCTGACTTTAGATTTAGGATAGAGAATTTGCGCTTTTTGCTGAAGCAAGTGCTTGCTACTCTGGAGGTTCCGGAACCAAAGCTTCCAGAGGAACCTTTGATTCCTAAGCTTGATAAGGTATACGAGGACAGGGTGGTGCCTCACACCTTGCCGGTTCCTGTTAAGATAGCTAATATAATTAAGAATGAATGGGAGCGATTAGGTTCTTCCTTTTCCCCTTCTTCTTCCTTTAAGAAACTGTTTCCCGTCCTAGACTCTGAACTCGAGCTGTCCCTAAGGTGGATGGTGCTATTTCCACGCTCGTGAAGCAGACAACTATTCCTCTCGAGGATAGTTTGTCGTTTAAAGGGCCCATGAATAAAAAGTTGGAAAACATGTTAAGGAAAATGTCTTGCGAGGCATTCCATGTGACCGGGTGTGGCGTCTCCACTTCCTCGGTTGATCTGCGACTCAGGAGTTGAAGCGGTTTCTGTAGTCCGGGTCATAGGAGGTGGTCAGTGCCCCGGCCATTGGTATAAAGGTGCCTGTTTATTAAGTTTATCTAGTCCATAAAAAAAGCACAAGCTATGGAGGACTCTGACGCGTTAGAGGGTACTCCCTCTTTAACAAAGTCTCATTCCTGAGTTTATTGTGAGGAGGGTCTTGTAGATCAGCCTGCTCAACTATGTTCCACATGCCTTGATAAAGTTGCGACATCTAAAAATAAAGGGATGTCTAGTACTACTGAGCCGTTCACCTCTGAGGGTTCCCCGTCCTGTGAGGTGCGTTCCCTGCTTTCATCTCCGAGTGCACATGCAGCGCCCCAGGGTCCAACCATTACTCCTACGGGAGAGATTAGTTGGCCGTCATATTTTGCGGATCAACCGCAAACGGCAGTATCGAAAGTGATCCATGCCTTACCACGTTCTGCTAAGTGCAAGCGTAGGGCGTATCATGGCGACCCGGGCCAGGGTTTGTCTATGCCTATGGAAATATCAGAGGCGTTATACAATGACGAGGCCCATTCCAACTCTTCAGAGGAGGCTCCTTCTGGGTCGGAGTCCGGGCCATCTCATCCTCCGGCTGCGGAGGAGCCTGACTTTAGATTTAGGATAGAGAATTTGCGCTTTTTGCTGAAGCAAGTGCTTGCTACTCTGGAGGTTCCGGAACCAAAGCTTCCAGAGGAACCTTTGATTCCTAAGCTTGATAAGGTATACGAGGACAGGGTGGTGCCTCACACCTTGCCGGTTCCTGTTAAGATAGCTAATATAATTAAGAATGAATGGGAGCGATTAGGTTCTTCCTTTTCCCCTTCTTCTTCCTTTAAGAAACTGTTTCCCGTCCTAGACTCTGAACTCGAGCTGTCCCTAAGGTGGATGGTGCTATTTCCACGCTCGTGAAGCAGACAACTATTCCTCTCGAGGATAGTTTGTCGTTTAAAGGGCCCATGAATAAAAAGTTGGAAAACATGTTAAGGAAAATGTTTCAGCACACAGGGTTTGTTTTTCAACCGGCAGAGGCTGTAGTCGCGGTTTCCAGAGCTGCGACATATTAGTGTAAATCCCTGTGTGATATGGTCGAGAGGGAGACTTCCATCGATGAGATACAGGATAAGATTAAGGCATTGAGGGTCGCCAATTCTTTCATTTGTGACGCCACTATGCAAATCATTCGCGTGAACATAAAGGTTCCAGGATTCTCTGTTTTAGCTTGCAGGGCTCTGTGGCTAAAGTCTTGGTCGGCGGACATGACCTCTAAGTCGAGGCTGTTGTCTCTGCCTTTTCAAGGAAAGATTCTGTTCGGTCCAGAATTGGATTCCATGATATCCACGGTTACGGGAGGCAAGGGAGCTTTCCTACCGCAGGATAAGAAGGATAAGCCTAAAGGATCTACTTTACGTCCCTTTCATGCGGATAAGGCCTAGCGCCAGCAACCCGCCACGAAAGCGGATCAGTCCAAGGGAACTTGGAAGCCTGCTCAGTCTTGGAACAAGTCCAAGCAGCACAAGAAGCCTGCCGAGACAAAATCGGCATGAAGGGGCAGCCCCCGACCGGTCTCCAAACTAAGTAGGGGCAGATTGTCTCTCTTCTCCGAAGCCTGGTTGCAGGACGTTCAGGACCCTTGGGTTCTGGAGGTTGTCGCCAGGGTTACAGGATAGGATTCAGGTCCCATCCGCCCAGGGTCAGATTCCTCCTGTCAAACCTGTCTTCAAGATGGGAAAAGAGAGAGACCTTTCTAGAATGTGAAGGATCTCTCCTCTCTAGGTGTTATCGTACCAGAAAGGGGTCTAGGGTACTATTCAAATTTCTTTCTCAAAGAAGGAGGGCACGTTCTGCCCGATTCTGGACCTAAAATATTTAAACAAGTTTCTGACTGTTCCATCGTTCAAGATGGAAACGATCAGATCTATTCTTCCCCTAGTTCAAGAGGGGCAGTTCATGATGACAATAGACTTGAAGGATGCTTACCTTCATGTTCCAGTTCACAGGGACCACTTCAAGTTCCTAAGATTTGCGTTTCTGGACCAACACTTCCAGTTTGTGGCCCTTCCCTTCAGTCTGGTGACGGCCCAGAGAGTCTTCACGAAGGTTCTGGGGGCATTACTTGTAGTGGCCAGATCCAGGGGCATTGTTGTGCCGCCCTATTTGGACGAAATCCTAGTCCAGGCGCCGTCATTCAGCCTCACAGAGGATCATTTGAGGGCTCTTCTTTTCTTGCTCCAATCTCACGGTTGGAGGATCAACTCAGGAAAGAGTTCCCTGGTTCCCATCAACAGGGTGGAGTTCCTGGGCACGATAATAGACTCTATGTCCATGAAAATATTTCTCACAGATCAATGACGCAGGAAGATTGCGTCCACCTGTCTTGCCCTTCATTTCTCCTCAAGTCCTTTGGTGGCTCAGTGTATGGAGATGATTTTGCTCATGGTCTCCAGCATAGACGTCATCCCTTTCGCCAAGTTTCATCTCAGACCTCTTCAATTGTGCATGTTGAGACAGTGGAACGCCGATCATTCAGTTCTATCTCAGAGGATATTCATGGATGCTCGGACCAGGGACTCTTTCTCTTGGTGGATCCGTCCGGAGCATCTGTCCCTGGGGACATCCTTTTTGAGAACGTCCTGGGAGATTGTGACCATGGACGCGAGTCTCGCAGGATGGGGAGCTGTTTGGGGTGCTGGGATGGCACAAGGAAAATGAACCCGGGAGGAGTCTTTCCTTCCGATAAATATTCTGGAACTTCGAGCGATTTACAATGCTCTGAGGGCATGGCCTCCTCGGGTCGTTCAGCTTCATCAGATTCTAGACCGACAATATTACCTTGGTGGCTTACATCAACCATCAGGGGGGTACGAGGAGCTCCTTAGCAATGAGGGAGGTGACTCGGATTTTGGAGTGGTTGAAGTCCCACAGCTGCTCGCTTTCAGCGATCCACATTCCAGGTGTGGACAACTGGGAAGCGGACTTTCTCAGCAGGTAATCCTTCCATCCGGGAGAATAGTCTCTTCACCCGGAAGTGTTTGTGGAGATTTGTCTCGGATGGGGAACGCCGGAGATAGATCTCATGGCGTCCAGACTCAGTTGCAAGCTGCCCCGATACGGGTCGAGATCAAGGAATCCCCAGGGAGAGCTGATAGATGCCTTAGTGGTACCTTGGGGATTCAGCCTAGCTTACATTTTTCCACAGTTACCACTTCTACCTCGTGTAGTGACACACATCAAACAGGAGCGAGCTTCAGCCATCCTGATTGCTCCATCGTTTCGGCGGAAGACATGGTTTGCGGATCTGGTGGGGATGTCATCCTCTCCGCCATGGAGGTTACCCTGTCGCAGGGATCTGCTGGAACAGGGTCCCTTTCAAAATCAAAATTTCGTTTCTCTGAGGCTGACTGCGTGGAGAATGTAAATAATTGAATTAGTATAAGGTACCTTATTTTTACCTGGTCATGTTTCTGCAATAATATATATAATCAGTATTAGTGGGTTTTTAATATGGTTGTTTTAGTAAAAGAAATATCTAAAGGATAATTAAAGGGAGAAGAAACCAAACATTTTTCTTTCATGATTCAGATGGGAAATGTAATCTTAAACAACTTTCCAATTTACTTCTGTTATCTAATTTGCTTTTTTCTCAAGGTATCCTTTGTTGAAGAAGCAGCAATGCACCACTGGGAGCTAGATTAACATATCAGGTGAGCCAATAACATAAGACATATATGTGCAGCCACCAATCAGCCTACCTAGGTATAATTTTTAACAAAAAATAAAACAAATTGCAGTAGATAATAGAAGTAAATGGGAAAGTTGTTTAAAATCACCTGCTCTATCTGAATCATAATAGAAAATGTTTTAGGTTTCGTTTACTTTTAATAGATCCAGAGAATAAAACACCTTGTGGCTCGGTATAGATCCAAAGAGTATGGTGTGCACAATTGAGCAATCACAATATATAACATCCGTAACAAGTTTATGTGACAGATAATAGCCAACGTGTTGTTAGTTAACAAATGAAACGCTGGATGGGATGACGCGTTTGACTTCACCGACCCAGAAGAAAACAACGGAGACACGTTGTAGGAATACATATTGGAAACACTTGCATTGCAACAACGGGTGAGACATATAAATGACCTATGTATGTATCATTTCTAAGGTAGATAAATCAGTGAAAGTCCTTTAAAGTGATGGTAAATTTGCCTCTATAACTTTACATATTCTGAAAACTCTTGTCATTACTAGCATATTGCTCTGCTCATTTATTTCAAAACTCAATTAAACTTCTAAAAATCAGCGCTTTTTTTCAGGCTCCGTTACCTGATTCAAAACAGCCCCTGTCAGAGATTTTCTGAGTGTAGTATTTGATTGGCATCACTTTCAGCCAATAGGAGCCTCACCATGCGCCCCATGGATTTTACTCACAGCACACTCCTGTGCTTGTAACTCTGCCTGGAAGTGCAACTGCGCATGCGTAACTCAATACGCTATTTGCGCAACTAAAACAGCGAGGCTGCTAACGGGTACAGGTATTTAGTTGTGAACTTCACAATAAGGAGGTTTAGGCGTAAATATTTACCATGTTTTTGATGGATGGGAAAAAGTTTGGGAGTATAAATTTTGGTTGTTTGTTAATAATGTTTATGTTTTCAACAAGAGTGGGTGTTCTACTGTCTGGAAAAAGGCTCCACAGGAAATATTTAATTATTATAACACTAACATTATTGGGCCTTTTTTATAATGAAGGTGTGTTTATGTGTGTATGTATGTATGTATGTATGTGTGTGTGTTTATGTGTGTGTATGTGTGTGTACAGTGGGGAAAAAAAGTATTTAGTCAGCCACCAATTGTGCAAGTTCTCCCACTTAAGAAGATGAGAGAGGCCTGTAATTTTCATCATAGGTATACCTCAACTATGAGAGACAAAATGTGGAAACAAATCCAGACAATCACATTGTCTGATTTGGAAAGAATTTATTTGCAAATTATGGTGGAAAATAAGTATTTGGTCACCTACAAACAAGCAAGATTGCTGGCTCTCACAGACCTGTATCTTCTTCTTTAAGAGGCTCCTCTGTCCTCCACTCATTACCTGTATTAATGGCACCTGTTTTTACTTGTTTTCAGTATAAAAGACACCTGTCCACAACCTCAAACAGTCACACTCCAAACTCCACTATGGTGAAGACCAAAGAGCTGTCGAAGGACACCAGAAACAAAATTGTAGACCTGCACCAGGCTGGGAAGACTGAATCTGCAATAGGCAAGCAGCTTGGTGTGAAGAAATCAACTGTGGGAGCAATAATTAGAAAATGGAAGACATACAAGACCACTGATAATCTCCCTCGATCTGGGGCTCCATGCAAGATCTCACCCCATGGGGTCAAAATGATCACAAGAACGGTGAGCAAACATCCCAGAATCACACGTGGGGACCTAGTGAATGACCTGCAGAGAGCTGGGACCAACGTAATAAAGGCTACCATCAGTAACACACTACGCTGCCAGGGACTCAGATCCTGCAGTGCCAGACGTGTCCCCCTGCTTAAGCCAGTACATGTCCGGCCTGTCTGAAGTATGCTAGAGAGCATTTGGATGATCCAGAAGCGGATTGGGAGAATGTCATATGGTCAGATGAAACCAAAGTAGAACTGTTTGGTAGAAACACAACTTGTCGTGTTTGGAGGAGAGAGAACACCATACCTACTGTGAAGCATGGGGGTGGCAACATCATGCTTTGGGGCTGTTTCTCTGCAAAGGGAACAGGACGACTGATCCGTGTACATGAAAGAATGAATGGGGCCATGTATCGTGAGATTTTGAGTGCAAACCTCCTTCCATCAGCAAGGGCATTGAAGATGAAACGTGGCTTGGTCTTTCAGCATGACAATGATCCCAAACTCACCGCCCGGGCAACGAAGGAGTGGCTTCGTAAGAAGCATTTCAAGGTCCTGGAGTGGCCTAGCCAGTCTCCTGATCTCAACCCCATAGAAAACCTTTGGAGGGAGTTGAAAGTCCGTGTTGCCCAGCGACAGCCCCAAAACATCACTTCTCTAGAGGAGATCTGCATGCAGGAATGGGCCAACATTCCAGCAACAGTGTGTGACAACCTTGTGAAGACTTACAGAAAACGTTTGACCTCTTTCATTGCCAACAAAGGATATATAACAAAGTATTGAGATGAACATTTGATATTAACCAAATACTTATTTTCCACCATAATTTGCAAATAAATTCTTTCCAAATCAGACAATGTGATTATCTGGATTTGTTTCCACATTTTGTCTCTCATAGTTGAGGTATACCTATGATGGAAAATTACAGGCCTCTCTCATCTTTTTAAGTGGGAGAACTTGCACAATTGGTGGCTGACTAAATACTTTTCTCTTGTTAAGTGTGTTCAGTCCACGGGTCATCCATTACTTATGGGATATATTCTCCTTCCCAACAGGAAGTTGCAAGAGGATCACCCAAGCAGAGCTGCTATATAGCTCCTCCCCTCACATGTCATACCCAGTCATTCTCTTGCAACCCTCAACAAAGAAGGAGGTCGCGAGAGGAGTTGGAGTTTTTACTTAATTATTCTTCAATCAAAAGTTTGTTATTTTAAAATGACACCGGAGTGTGCCGTTTTTTGTATCTCAGGCAGTATTTGGAGAAGAATCTGCCTGCGTTTTTCTATGATCTTAGCAGACGTAACTAAGATCCGCTGGCTGTTCTCGACATTCTGAGGAGTAGGGTAACTTCAGAAAGAGGGGAATAGCATGCGGGGTCCCCCGCAAATGAGGTATGTGCAGTACATTATTTTCTGGGAATGGAATTGACTAAGAAAATACTGCTGTTACCCATATGATGTAAGTACAGCCTTAAATGCAGTAGTAGCGACTGGTATCAGGCTGATAAATGTATGCGCAGTTGAGTTATTTTCTAGGGACTAGAATTTGACTGAGAAAATACTGTTAATACTGAAATAATGTTTAAGCCTTATCTGCAGTGGAAGCGACTGGTAGCAGGCTTAGTGATAACTTTGCATGACATTCAAAATGTTGTTTTTAAAACGTTTACTGGCATTTTATTCGTTTTGTGAGGTACTTGGTGATAAATCTTTTTGGGCATGATTTTTTTCCACATGGCTAACGTATTTTCTGCATAGAAACCGTTATATCAGGTCTCTCACTGTTGTAATATGAGTAGGAGGGACCTTGTTTTAGCACCTTGTTGCGCAGTTAAAATTCTAGCACAGTCTTTCTGTTTCTTCCTCCTTGATCCAGGACGTCTCTAGAGAGCTCAGGGGTCTTCAAAATTCATTTTTGAGGGAGGTAATCAGTCACAGCAGATCTGTGACAGTGTGTTTGACTGTGATAAAAGCGTTAAATCTTAATTTGATTTCCGTTTTTGGGTATTGAGGGGTTAATCATCCTTTTGCTAATGGGTGCAATCCTCTGCTAATTAATACATTTCTCGTTAAGAATTGTTCACTATAACTGAATTAGTTTTCTTTGTTATTCAACTGTGTTTTTAAAAGCGCTGCAGCGTTTTTTATATTGCTTGTAAACTTATTGAAAGTGATTTCCAAGCTTGTTAGCTTCATTGCTAGTCTGTTTAAACATGTCTGATACAGAGGAATCTGCTTGTTCATTATGTTCAAAAGCCGATGTGGAGCCCAATAGAAATATGTGTACCAATTGTATTGATATTACTTTGAATAAAAGTCAATCTGTACCGATAAAGAAATTATCACCAGACAACGAGGGGGAAGTTATGCCGTCTAACTCTCCTCACGTGTCAGTACCTGCGTCTCCCGCTCGGGAGGTGCGTAAGATTGAGGCGCCAAGTACATCAAGGCCCTTACAAATCACTTTACATGATATGGCTAATATTATGAAAGAAGTATTATACAATATGCCCGAATTAAGAGGCAAGCGCCATAGCTCTGGGTTAAGGACAGAGCGCGCTGATGACACGAGAGCCATGTCCGATACTGCGTCACAATTTGCAGAACATGAGGACGGTGAGCTTCATTCTGTCGGTGACGGTTCTGATCCGGGGAGACCGGATTCAGAAATTTCAAATTTTAAATTTAAGCTTGAGAACCTCTGCGTGTTACTAGGGGAGGTGTTAGCGGCTCTGAATGATTGCGACACGGTGGCAATCCCAGAGAAATTATGTAGGTTGGATAGATACTATGCGGTACCGGTGTGTACTGACGTTTTTCCTATACCAAAAAGGCTTACAGAAATTATTAGTAAGGAGTGGGATAGACCCGGTGTGCCCTTTTCCCCTCCTCCGATATTTAGAAAAATGTTCCCTATAGACGCCACCACACGAGACTTATGGCAGACGGTCCCTAAGGTGGAGGGAGCAGTTTCTACTTTAGCCAAGCGTACCACTATCCCGGTGGAGGATAGCTGTGCTTTCTCAGATCCAATGGATAAAAAATTAGAGGGTTACCTTAAGAAAATGTTTGTTCAACAAGGTTTTATATTACAGCCTCTTGCATGCATTGCGCCTGTCACGGCTGCAGTGGCATTCTGGTTTGAGTCTCTGGAAGAGGCGATTCGCACAGCACCATTGGATGAGACTTTGAGCAAAGTTAGAACGCTTAAACTGGCTAATGCGTTTGTTTCGGATGCTGTAGTGCATTTAACCAAACTTACGGCTAAAAATTCCGGATTCGACATACAGGCGCGCAGGGCGCTATGGCTTAAATCCTGGTCAGCAGATGTAACTTCTAAGTCTAAACTACTTAACATTCCTTTCAAAGGGCAGACCTTATTCGGGCCCGGCTTGAAGGAAATTATTGCTGACATTACGGGAGGTAAGGGCCACACCCTTCCTCAGGACAGGGCCAAATCAAAGGCCAAACAGTCTAATTTTCGTGCCTTTCGTAACTTCAAGGCAGGAGCAGCATCAACTTCCTCCGCTCCAAAACAGGAAGGAACTACTGCTCATTACAGACAGGGTTGGAAAGGCAACCAGTCATGGAACAAGGGCAAGCAGGCCAGAAAGCCTACTTCCGCCCCTAAGACAGCATGAAGACAGGGCCCCCTCTCTGGAGACGGATCTAGTGGGGGGCAGACTTTCTCTCTTCGCCCAGGCCTGGGCAAGAGATGTACAGGATCCCTGGACGTTGGAGATTATATCTCAGGGATACCTTCTGGATTTCAAAACTTCTCCTCCACAAGGGAGGTTTCATCTGTCAAGGTTATCAACAAACCTAGTAAAGAAAGAGGCATTTCTACAATGTGTACAAGACCTCTTAGTGATGGGAGTGATCCACCCAGTTCCACAAACGGAACGAGGACAAGGGTTTTACTCAAATCTATTTGTGGTTCCCAAAAAAGAGGGAACCTTCAGACCAATCTTAGACTTAAAAATCTTAAACAAATTCCTAAGGGTTCCATCGTTCAAGATGGAAACCATTCAGACCATCCTGCCCATGATCCAAGAGGGTCAATATATGACCACAGTGGACTTAAAGGATGCCTACCTTCACATACCGATTCACAAAGATCATTATCGGTACCTAAGATTTGCCTTTCTAGACAGGCATTACCAGTTTGTAGCTCTTCCCTTTGGGTTAGCTACGGCCCAGAGAATTTTTTCAAAGGTTCTGGGCTCACTTCTGGCGGTACTAAGACCACGAGGCATAGCGGTGGCTCCGTACCTAGACGACATTCTGATTCAAGCGTCAAGTTTTCAAAATGCAAAGTCTCATACAGAGATAGTTCTAGCATTTCTGAGGTCGCATGGGTGGAAAGTGAACGTGGAAAAGAGTTCTCTGTTACCGCTCACAAGGGTTCCTTTTCTAGGGACTCTTATAGATTCTGTAGAGATGAAGATTTACCTGACGGAGTCCAGGTTATCAAAGATTCTCAATGCTTGCCGTGCCCTTCACTCCATTCCAAGCCCATCAGTAGCTCAGTGTATGGAAGTAATCGGCTTGATGGTCGCGGCAATGGACATAGTGCCATTTGCGCGCCTCCATCTCAGACCGCTGCAACTATGCATGCTAAGTCAGTGGAACGGGGATTACTCAGATCTGTCCCCTTTGCTAAATCTGGACCAGGAGACCAGAGATTCTCTTCTCTGGTGGTTGTCACGGGTTCATCTGTCCGAAGGAATGACCTTTCGCAGACTAGATTGGACGATTGTAACAACAGATGCCAGCCTGCTAGGCTGGGGAGCAGTCTGGAACTCCCTGAAGGCTTAGGGATCGTGGACTCAGGAGGAGAAACTCCTACCAATCAACATTCTAGAATTAAGAGCAATATTCAATGCTCTTCTAGCTTGGCCTCAGTTAGCAACACTGAGGTTCATCAGGTTTCAGTCGGACAACATCACGACTGTGGCTTACATCAATCATCAAGGGGGAACCAGGAGTTCCCTAGCGATGTTGGAAGTCACACTCTTGCCACCTGTCAGCGATCTACATCCCAGGTGTGGAGAACTGGGAAGCGGATTTTCTAAGTCGCCAGACTTTTCATCCGGGGGAGTGGGAACTACACCCGGAGGTATTTGCTCAACTGATTCGTCGTTGGGGCAAACTGGATCTGGATCTTATGGCATCTCGCCAGAACGCCAAGCTTCCTCGTTACGGATCCAGGTCCAGGGACCCAGGAGCGGTGCTGGTAGATGCACTTGCAGCCCCTTGGGTTTTCAACATAGCTTATGTGTTTCCACCTTTTCCGTTGCTACCTCGACTGATTGCCAGGATCAAACAGGAGAGAGCATCGGTGATTCTGATAGCGCCTGCGTGGCCACGCAGGACCTGGTATGCAGACCTAGTGGACATGTCGTCCTGTCCACCATGGTCTCTACCTCTGAGGCAGGACCTTCTAATTCAGGGTCTTTTCAACCATCCAAACCTAATTTCTCTGAGGCTGACTGCCTGGAGATTGAACGCTTGATTCTATCAAAGCTTGGGTTTTCGGATTCGGTTATTGATACATTGATACAGGCTCGGAAACCTGTTACCAGAAAAATTTACCATAAGATATGGCGTAAATATTTATATTGATGTGAATCCAAGAGTTACTCATGGAGTAAGGTTAGGATTCCTAGGATATTGGCTTTTCTACAAGAGGGTTTAGAAAAGGGCTTATCCGCTAGTTCACTAAAGGGACAGATTTCTGCTCTGTCTATTCTTTTACACAAGCGTCTGGCAGGGAATCCAGACGTCCAGGCTTTTTGTCAGGCTTTGGCTAGGATTAAGCCTGTATTTAAGGCTGTTGCTCCTCCGTGGAGCTTAAACTTGGTTCTTAAAGTTCTTCAGGGTGTTCCGTTTGAACCCCTTCATTCCATTGATATTAAGCTTTTATCTTAGAAAGTTCTGTTTTTGATGGCTATTTCCTCGGCTCGAAGAGTCTCGGAGTTATCTGCCTTACATTGTGATTCTCCTTATCTGATCTTTCATTCAGACAAGGTAGTCCTGCGTACTAAACCTGGGTTTTTGCCTAAGGTTGTTTCTAACAGGAATATCAATCAAGAGATTGTTGTTCCATCATTGTGTCCTAATCCTTCTTCAAAGAAGGAAAGTCTTTTGCATAATCTAGACGTGGTCCGTGCCCTGAAGTTCTACTTACAGGCAACTAAAGATTTTCGACAAACTTCTTCCCTGTTTGTCGTTTACTCTGGACAGAGGAGAGGTCAAAAGGCTTCGGCTACCTCTCTCTCTTTTTGGCTTCGTAGCATAATACGTTTAGCCTATGAGACTGCTGGACAGCAGCCTCCTGAAAAAATTACAGCTCATTCCACTAGAGCTGTGGCTTCCACTTGGGCCTTTAAAAATGAGGCCTCTGTTGAACAGATTTGCAAGGCTGCAACTTGGTCTTCACTTCATACCTTTTCCAAATTTTACAAATTTGACACTTTTGCTTCTTCGGAGGCTGTTTTTGGGAGAAAGGTTCTACAGGCAGTGGTTCCTTCTGTTTAATGTTCCTGCCTTGTCCCTCCCTTCATCCGTGTACTTTAGCTTTGGTATTGGTATCCCATAAGTAATGGATGACCCGTGGACTGAACACACTTAACAAGAGAAAACATAATTTATGCTTACCTGATAAATTTATTTCTCTTGTAGTGTGTTCAGTCCACGGCCCGCCCTGTCTTTTTGAGGCAGGTTCTAAATTTTAAATTATAACTCCAGTCACCACTGCACCCTATAGTTTCTCCTTTCTCGTTTTGTTTCGGTCGAATGACTGGATATGACATGTGAGGGGAGGAGCTATATAGCAGCTCTGCTTGGGTGATCCTCTTGCAAATTCCTGTTGGGAAGGAGAATATATCCCATAAGTAATGGATGACCCGTGGACTGAACACACTACAAGAGAAATAAATTTATCAGGTAAGCATAAATTATGTTTTTTCCCCACTGTATGTGTGTGTGTGTGTGTGTGTGTGTGTGTATGTGTGTGTGTTTATGTATGTGTGTGTGTGTATGTATGTGTGTGTATGTATGTGTGTATGTGTGTGTGTGTGTGTGTGTGTGTGTGTGTATGTGTGTGTGTTTATGTATGTGTGTGTATGTATGTGTGTATGTGTGTGTGTGTGTGTGTGTGTGTGTGTATGTGTGTGTGTTTATGTATGTGTGTGTGTGTATGTATGTGTGTGTATGTATGTGTGTATGTGTGTATGTGTGTGTGTGTATGTATGTGTGTGTATGTATGTGTGTGTGTGTTTATGTATGTATGTATGTGTGTGTATGTATGTGTGTGTGTGTTTGTATGTGTGTATGTATGTGTGTGTGTATGTGTGTGTGTATGTATGTATGTGTGTATGTGTGTGTATGTATGTGTGTGTGTGTATGTATGTGTGTGTATGTATGTGTGTATGTATGTGTGTGTGTGTATGTATGTGTGTATGTATGTGTGTATGTGTGTTTATGTATGTATGTATGTGTGTGTATGTATGTGTGTGTATGTATGTATGTGTGTGTATGTATGTATGTGTGTGTATGTATGTATGTGTGTATGTGTGTGTATGTATGTATGTGTGTATGTGTGTGTATGTATGTATGTGTGTATGTGTGTGTGTGTATGTATGTATGTGTGTATGTGTGTGTATGTATGTGTGTGTGTATGTATGTGTGTATATGTATGTGTGTATGTGTGTTTATGTATGTATGTGTATGTATGTGTGTGTGTGTTTGTGAAAACAACTTGAAACAAACATTGATTATGTTTTCCTTTGAAGTATTACTTTAAATAATGTATGTTCCAGTAATAATCTAAACGTAGGAGCCAGAAATAAAATCTTAGAAGCCAAGGCTACCTGTATTCTGTGATTTGTTAAGCTGTGGATTAAACAGGTTGAAATGAAAAGGTAGAAGGCAGGGATAAATAGCCATTCACAGATTTGAGTTCATAATGGAAAAAACATGGTTGAGAGGCCTGAAGTAGATACGAGAGGAATGGAACAAATGTAGGATGAGAAGCTGAAAGAAAATCAGGTATTTGCTATTCTATCTCTGAAAATAATGAGGAGATAATAGAGTTTGGAGATCAGTGATTGGTTGGAACTGTAAGGTGGGTATGACTCAATTGTCTGTATTTTATTTCAGTTCATTAGAGCCCATTTCTTTTACAAGATATGACGAGTCCACGGATTTCATCCTTACTTGTGGGAATTAAACCTCCTGCTAGCAGGAAGTGGCAAAGAGCACCACAGCAGAGCTGTATATATAGCTCCTCCCTTCCCCTCCCCCTCCAGTCATTCTCTTTGCCTGTGTTAGTGATAGGAAGAGGTAAAGTGGGGTGTTACTTTTAGATTCTTCAATCAAGAAGTTTTTTATTTTAAAATGGTGCCAGTGAGTACTATTTTCCTCAGGGAGAAATCATCAGTCTATTACTTCCCAAGAGGATGGAGACATCTTATTTTTCTGCCCTGATGTTGATGATCTTACCAAATGTTATCTAAGATCCATGTTGGTTCCCACCGAGCAGTTGAAGGTAGAGTAAAAGAAACATCTTCAGTGTGGAGAACCGTGACATGCTACAAGCAGCATTGAGGTATGTTGAGTCATTTGTTTCTGGGGAGACTTGTTACATCAGAACAGGCTGACATTATTCCCTATCTGGGGAGGGTAAATCAGTATGCACTACATGTATAGTAATGGTGTAACTGGAATTCGCTTTATATTAACTACTAAATGTGACTAATATCATTTATGATAATTGTTTAGTATGGACTGAACGCTGGGAGATGCGGCTGCTGGCTAAAAACGGCATACATTTTTCTAACCTTGGTGCGACATATTTATGTAAGAGGGGCACATGGCTTCATGTTTTATTAATATCGACATGTTTGGGGTTTGCAACCCATGCAGGTTTCTGTAACGACTAGTGTTACGCCTACGGGGGGCAGGGTCTATTTTCGCGCGCTCAGACGCGCAGTTTCACCCGGATTGCATAGTCAGCAAAGTCCTGTGCTCCGGTGGGGCCTAACTTGTTTTGCCATCCGAAGGGCCTTCGAAGCTTCTCCAGTAGCAGCAGTGTATTCCGGGGGCAGGTAGGCGCCACAGCAGAGCTGTGGCGAGGTGCAGGGCCCTGAATAAATAAATAAATTACGTTTTTGTCATAACTGTTAAATTTCTTTTTACACACCTAAGCAAGCCGGTGCAATTCTATTAGAATATTTTGGGCAGGGAGAGAGAAATATCGATTTTTATATAAAGTATTTTTTTTTTCTCTTTTCTCTCTCTTTTTTCTCCTGAAGGCAAGGAATATGGAAAGGAATATAAGGAAAATCTATCCAAGGAAGGATAGTTATTTAAGATAGAAGTATTTATCATATTATTTGTAGGCAGGTAGTTGTTTAGAATTATTCAGTCTGTATGAAGATTGGAATTAGTGTCTGATAATTTCCATTATGTTAATGTATTATTTGTTTAGAAGTGTACAGATTTACTAGTTATATAGCGACGTGGGGCTGTGTCTCCAGACAAGATGTATGAAATGTTGTTTGTTTTTTCTTTTTGTATGATTTATTCTTTATGCACCAAATAATCAATAAAAAAAATAATGTAAAAGAATATTTTGGGCACATTAAAAAAAATGTATTACCACAAATGCTGTTTTAAAGATAACAGAAAAATTGTTGCGCTTTTATTATTTAAAGGAGCAGTACACTTTTTTGGTGCTAACGTTTTTGGATATATAATTGAAGTTAGAGCTCATTGCTATTGCTAGTCTGTTTAACATGTCTGAACTTGAGGAAACTACTTGTTCTATGTGTTTAGATGCCATTGTGGAACCCCCTCCTACTTTTTGTCCCTCATGTACTGAAAGGGCCTTACAATGTAAGAAGCAGATTTTAGGTACAGAGAGTATGTCTAAGGATGATTCTCAGTCTAAGGAGAATCAGGGTATGCCGCTAAATTCTCCCCAAGCGTCACAACCTTTAACGCCCACTCAAGCGACGCCGGGTTCTTCAACCGCGTCTAATTCATTTACTCTGCAGGATATGGCTGCAGTTATGTAAACTCCCCTTACAAACGCAAACGCAGCAGGACAGAAGTCAATGTGAATACTGAGTCCTCTGATGCTTTGTTAGCTATTTCCGATGTACCCTCACAGGGATCTGATTTTGGGGTCAGGAAACTTCTGTCTGATGGGGAACTTTCTGATTCGGGAAGTGTGTTACCTCAGATAGACTCAGAAGTCATGTCCTTTAGATTTAAGCATGAACACCTCCGCCTGTTACTTTGGGAGGTTTTAGCAACTCTGGATGACTGTGACTCTATTGTGGTACCACCAGAGAAATTGTGTAAGATGGACAAATACTTAGAGGTACCTGCTTACACTGATGTCTTTCCGGTTCCTAAGAGAATTTCGAAGATTATTAAGAGGGAATGGGACAGACCGGGTATCCCGTTCTCACCTTCTCCTAATTTTAAGAAAATGTATCCCATATCTGACACTGTTCGGGACTCTTGGCAAACAGTCCCTAAGGTGGAGGGAGCTATTTCTACCCTATGGATAAGAAATTGGAGGGTCTTCTAAAGAAACTGTTTATTCATCAGGGTTTCCTGTTACAACCGACGTCCTGCATTGTACCAGTTACCACTGCGGCGGCCTTCTGGTTTGATGCATTAGAAGAGTCTCTTAAGACTTAGACTCCTTTAGAGGATATTTTAGACAGAATTAAGGCTCTTAAGCTGGCTAATTCTTTTATTACAGATGCCGCCTTTCAGATTGCCAAATTTGCCATTTTAGCGCGTAGAGCGTTGTGGCTAATATCTTGGTCTGCTGATGTGTCATCTAAGTCAAAGCTTTTGGCTATTCCTTTCAAAGGAAAAACCCTATTCGGGCCTGACTTGAAAGAAATCATTTCAGACAGTATGGGAGGTAAGGGTCATCTCCTACCTCAGGATAGAACTGCTAAGCTGAGGGGTAAACAAAATAATTTTTGTTCCTTTTGGAACTTTAAAGGAGTCCCCTCTTCTTCCACCAAACAGGAAGGGAATTTTGCTCAGGCCATGTCCGTCTGGAGACCCAACCAGGCTTGGAACAAGGGTAAACAACCCAAAAAGCCAGCTGCTGCTACCAAGACAGCATGAAGGGGCGGCCCCCGATCCGTGACCGGATCTAGTAGGGGGCAGACTTTCTCTCTTTGCCCAGGCTTGGGTAAGAGATGTTCAAGATCCTTGGACGCTGGAAATCGTGTCCCAAGGGTATGAACTGGAATTCAAAAATTCTCTCCCAAGGGGGAGGTTTCTTCTTTCAAGGTTGTCTGTAGACCAGATAAAAAGAGAGGCGTTCTTACATTGTGTAAAAGACCTCTCTACCATGGGAGTAATTCGTCCCGTTCCAATACTGGAACAGGGGCAGGGGTTTTACTCAAATCTTTTGTGGTCCCCAAGAAAGAGGGCATGTTTCGTCCTATTTTAGATCTAAAAAGTCTAAACAAGTTTCTCAGAGTCCCATCCTTCAAGATGGAGACTATTCAAACAATTCTGCCATTGATCCAGGAGCGTCAATATATGACTACCGTAGACTTGAAGGATGCATATCTTCATATTCCCATCCAAAAGGATCATCACCAGTTCCTAAGGTTTGCCTTCCTGGACAAACATTTTCAGTTCGTGACTCTTCCCTTCGGGTTGACCACAGCACCCAGGATAAAGGTTCTAGGGTCCCTTCTGGCGGTTCTCAGGCCGCGGGCATTGCAGTGGCGCCTTATCTGGACAATATTCTAATCCAGGCTTCGTCTTACCATCTGACAAAATCTCATACAGACATGGTGTTGTCCTTTCTGAGGACTCACGGATGGAAGGTGAATCTAGAAAAGAGTTCACTAATTCCACAGACAAAGGTTCCCTTTTTGTGAACTCTGATAGACTCTATATCCATGAAAATTTTCCTGACAGAGGTCAGAAAGTCAAAGATTCTGAATACATGTCGAGCCCTTCAGTCCAATCCTCGGCCATCAGTGGCTCAGTGCATGGAGGTAATTGGATTGATGGTGGCAGCAATGTATATTATTACATTTGCTCGCTTTCATCTCAGACCACTGCAACTGTGCATGCTCGGACAGTGGAATGGGGATTATGCAAATTTATCTCCTCAGATAGAGCTGGATCAGGAGACCAGAGACTCTCTTCTTTGGTGGTTGTCGCCGGATCATCTGTCCCAAGGGACGTGTTTCCGCAGACCCTCTTGGGTGATAGTGACAACGGACGCCAGTCTACTAGGCTGGGGTGCAGTCTGGAATTCCCTGAAGGCTCAGGGTGTGTGGACTCAGGTGGAGTCTCTACTTCCAATCAATATTCTGGAATTGAGAGCAATATTCAATGCGCTTCAGGCGTGGCCTCAGTTGGCTTCGGCCAAATGTATCCGTTTGCAGTCGGACAACATCACGACTGTGGCATACATCAATCATCAGGGAGGAACAAGGAGTTCCTTAGCGATGACAGAAGTATCCAAGATGATTCGATGGGTGGAGGATCACTCTTGTTATCTGTCAATAACATCCCAGGAGTGGACAACTGGGAAGCGGACTTTTTAAGCCGACAGACATTTCATCCGGGGGAGTGGGAACTCCATCCGGAGGTCTTTGCCACTCTGATTCTCAGATGGGGCAGACCGGAGTTGGATATGATGGCGTCTTGTCAGAATGCCAAGCTTCCAAGATACAGATCCAGGTCAAGGGATCCTCAGGCCGAACTGATAGATGCCTTGGCAGTGCCTTGGTCGTTCAACCTATTTATGTGTTTCCACCGTTTGCTCTCCTTCCCCGGGTGATTGCTCGGATCAAACAGGAGAGGGCTTCAGTAATTCTAATTGCGCCTGCGTGGCCTCGCAGGACTTGGTATGCTGATCTAGTGGACATGTCCTTTCTGCCGCCGTGGAAACTTCCATTGAGGCAGGACCTTCTCATTCAGGGTCCCTTCCAACACCCAAATTTAATTTCCCTGCAGCTGACTGCTTGGAGATTCAAGGCTTGATCTTATCTAAGCGGGGGTTCTCTGATTCGGTCATTGATACTTTGATTTAGGCTCGTAAGCCTGTTACTAGAAAGATTTACCATAAGATATGGCGAAAATATCTTTATTGGTGCGAATCCAAGAACTACTCATGGAGCAGAGTTAGGATTCCCAGGATTCTGTCTTTTCTCCAAGAAGGATTGGAGAAAGGGTTATCAGCAAGTTCCTTAAAGGGACAAATCTCTGCTTTGTCAATTTTACTTCATAAACGTTTGGCAGATGTTCCAGACGTTCAGTCTTTTTGTCAGGCTCTGACCAGAATCAAGCCTGTGTTTAGACCAATTGCTCCACCCTGGAGTTTGAATTTAGTTCTTAATGTTCTTCAAGGGGTTCCGTTTGAACCCATGCATTCCATAGATCTTAAGTTGTTATCTTGGAAAGTCTTGTTTTTGGTTGCTATCTCTTCTGCTCGTAGAGTTTCTGAGCTTTCAGCGTTACAATGTGACTCGCCTTATCTTATTTTCCATTCTGATAAGGTGGTTTTACGTACCAAACCTGGTTTCCTTCCTAAGGTTGTTTCTAATAAGAATATTAATCAGGAAATTGTTGTTCCTTCATTATGTCCTAATCCTTCTTCTAAGAAGGAGCGTCTGTTGCATAACTTGGACGTGGTCCGTGCCCTGAAGTTTTACTTGCAGGTGACTAAAGAATTTCGTCAATCATCTTCATTATTTGTTGTTTTTTCTGGAAAGCGTAGGGGCCAGAAAGCTACGGCTACCTCTCTTTCTTTTTGGCTGATAAGTATCATCCATCTGGCATATGAGACTGCGGGACAGCGGCCTCCTGAAAGAATTACGGCTCATTCTACTAGGGCTGTGGCTTCCTCATGGGCATTTAAAAACGATGCTTCTGTTGAACAGATTTGCAAGGCTGCAACTTGGTTGTCTCTTCACAGTTTTTCCAAATTTTACAAATTTGATACCTTTGCTTCTTCTGAAGCTGTTTTTGGGAGAAAGGTTCTTCAAGCAGTGGTGCCTTCCGTTTAGGTTCCTGTCTTGTCCCTCCCTTTCATCCGTGTCCTGTAGCTTTGGTATTGTATCCCACAAGTAAGGATGAAATTCGTGGACTCGTCATATCTTGTAAAAGAAAAGGAAATTTATACTTACCTGATAAATTTATTTCTTTTACGATATGACAAGTCCACTGCCCCCCTGTTATTTCTAAGACAGGTATTTATTTTTGTTAAACTTCAGTCACCTCTGCACCTTTGGCTTTTCCTTTCTCTTCCTAACTTCGGTCGAATGACTGGAGGGGGAGGGGAAGGGAGGAGCTATATATACAGCTCTGCTGTGGTGCTCTTTGACACTTCCTGCTAGCAGGAGGTTTAATTCCCACAAGTAAGGATGAAATCCGTGGACTCGTCATATCGTAAAAGAAATACATTTATCAGGTGAGCATAAATTAACTGTTTCAGTGTTTATAGACCACAATACAATTTGTAATACTGTAACATTGCATTAAGGTACAGTGTCTTCTAATCGATCTATATGGTTTTAATGGTTTATTATCATACTAGTTGGTAATAAAAAATAAATAAAAAAACTGAACTACAGAAAAAAATAAACAAATAATCAAAAATTAAACCTAATCCCTATGAAAATTAAAAGCTCCCCCCCAAAAAAAAAAAATAAAAACACCCCATAATCTAATGCTAAACTACCAATAGCCCTTAAAAGGGCTTTTTGTAGGGCACTGCCCTAAGTTAAACAGTTCTTTTGCAGTTACCAAAAATTCTCCCTAACAGTAAAACCCACCACCCACCAAACCCCCCAAAATAAATAAAGCTAACACTAAAAAACCTAAAGTATCCATTGCCCTGAAAAGGGCATTTGTATAGGCATTGGGCAAAGGGCATTCAGCTCTTTTACTGCCCATCCCTAATCTAAAAAAAAGTCTAACCCCCAAAAATTAAAAAATTAAACCTAAATTTAAATTAAGCTAAAGTTACAAAAAATAAAAAAGGCTAACATTATAGAACATAATTTTTTTTTATTTTTTTTTACCAAAGTTTAAATTTTTTTTACATAATCCCTATGAAAATAAAAAAGTGCCCCCCAAATTAAAATTAAGAACCCCTACTCTAAGAATAAACTACCAGTAGCCCTTAAAAGGGCTTTTTGCAGGGCATTGCCCCAAGATAAACAGCTCTTTTACATAAAAAATACAGAAAGTCCCCCCTAACAGTAAAAACCCCCACCCACCAAACCCCCCCAAAATAAAAAACCTAACTACCCATTGCCCTGAAAAGGGCATTTAGCTATTTTAGAAAATGCCCACCCTAATCTAAATTAAAAAACAAACAAAAAAAAAAAACAACTGAGTCTAACCCCCAGGTTGGTACTCACCGTTCCTGAAGTCTGGCGGAGAAGGCCCTGTCCCATGCGGTGAAGTATTCTTCCAAGCGTCAACCTCTTCATTCTTCTTCCAGGAACATCCGGAGCGGAGGGCGGAGCTGAAGACCGGCGACCCTGGAACTGAAGACCGGCGACCGCAGAGCCATGGAGCGTGGAGGATCCTCTTCGTACGATCGCCGCCGTACACTGGATAGTGAATTCAAGATACAAGATTAAAAATGGCGTCCCTTGAATTCATATTGGCTGATTTGATTCTTCAAATTCAAATCAGTCAATAGGATGAGAGCTACTGAAATTCTATTGGCTGATTTGAATAGCCAATAGAATATCAGTAGCTCTCATCCTATTGGCTGATTTGATTCTTCAAATTCAAATCAGTCAATAGGATGAGAGCTACTGAAATTCTATTGTCTGATTTAAATAGCCAATAGAATTTCAGTAGCTCTCATCCTATTGGCTGATTTGAACAGCCAATAGGATTTGAATAGCTCTCATCCTATTGGCTGATTTAAATTTGAAGAATCAAATCAGTCAATAGGAATTAAAGGGACACCATCTTTAATCTTTATTTACTATCCAGTGTGCCGCGGCGATTGTACGAAGAGGATCCTCCACACTCCATGGCTCCGCGGTCGCCGGTCTAAATTTCCAGGGTCACCAGTCTTCAGTTCCAGGGTCGCCGTTCTTCAGCTCCACGGTCATCGGTCTTCAGCTCCGCTCCACGCCGGATTGTTCCTGGAAGAAGAAAGAAGAGGTTGCCGCTTGGAAGAAGACTTCACCTCATGGGACAGGACCTTCTCCGCCGGACTTCAGGAACGATGAGTACCAACCTAGTGGTTAGACTTGCAGGTTTTTTTTTTTTGTTTTTTTTTAAATTTAGATTAGGATGGGCATTTTGTAAAAGAGCTAAATGCCCTTTTAAGGGCAATGCCAAACAAATGCCCTTTTCAGGGCAATGGGTAGTTTAGGTAGCCAATAGGAATTCAAAGGATGCCATGTTTAATTGCGTACCTTGAATTCACTATTCAGTGTACGACGGTGATTGGAAGAAGAGGATCCTCCATGCGCCATTGCTCCGCGGTCACCAGTCTTCAGTTCCAGGGTCGCCTGTCTTCAGTTCGGGTCGTCGGTCTTCAGTTCCAAAGTCGCCTGTCTTCAGCTCCGCGGTCATCGGTCTTCAGCTCCGCCCTCCGCCCCCTGGCGGATTTTTCCTGGAAGAAGAAAGAAGAGGTTGCCGCTTGGAAGAAGACTTTACCGCATGGGACAGGACCTTCTCCACCGGACTTCAGGAATGGTGAGTACCAACCTGGGGGTTAGACTTAGGTTTTTTTATTTAGATTACGGTGGACATTTTGTAAAAGTGCTAAATGGGGGGTTTGGTGGGTGGGGGATTTACTGCTAGGGGGGACTTTATGTATTTTGAATGTAAAAGGGCTGTTTATCTTGGGGCAATGCCCTGCAAAAAGCCCTTTTAAGGGCTACTGGTAGTTTATTCTTAGATTAGCGGGTGTTTTTATTTTGGGGGGGGGGCTTTTTTATTTTCATAATGATTAGGTTGAATTTTGTAAAATTTGGTAATTTGTTTTTTTATGTTCTGTATT
This sequence comes from Bombina bombina, assembly GCF_027579735.1. Lineage (NCBI taxonomy): Eukaryota > Metazoa > Chordata > Amphibia > Anura > Bombinatoridae > Bombina > Bombina bombina. Next base: position 81,045,205 of record NC_069509.1, read on the forward strand.
GTTAGCCTTTTTTATTTTTTGTAATCTTAGCTTTTTTTTTCTCCATTTTTTGTATCTTTAGTATTTTTTAGTTTAGGTAATTTGTGTTAATTTAGGGAGTGTTAGGTTAGGGTGGGTTAGGTTAGGTAACCTAAGTAATTTAATTAGTTATTTCTCCAACATTGGTGTGTCCGGTCCACGGCGTCATCCTTACTTGTGGGATATTCTCTTCCCCAACAGGAAATGGCAAAGAGTCCCAGCAAAGCTGGCCATATAGTCCCTCCTAGGCTCCGCCCACCCCAGTCATTCTCTTTGCCGTTGCACAGGCAACATCTCCACGGAGATGGTTAAGAGTTTTTTGGTGTTTTAATGTAGTTTTTATTCTTCTATCAAGTGTTTGTTATTTTAAAATAGTGCTGGTATGTACTATTTACTCTGAAACAGAAAAGGATGAAGATTTCTGTTTGTAAGAGGAAGATGATTTTAGCAGACAGTAACTAAAATCGATTGCTGTTTCCACATAGGACTGTTGAGATGAAGTAACTTCAGTTGGGGGAAACAGTTAGCAGACTTTTCTGCTTAAGGTATGACTAGCCATATTTCTAACAAGACTGAGTAATGCTGGAAGGCTGTCATTTCCCCTCATGGGGACCGGTAAGCCATTTTCTTAGTCAAACATAAAAGAATAAAGGGCTTAAAAAGGGCTAAAAAACTGGTAGACATTTTTATGGGCTAAATCGATTGCTTTATTGGGGCATATTATTCAGATTCTAGCTAACAATTGGCAAGAGCAGGGCATGCAGATGCATGTGTGAGGATCTAAGAATCACTAAAAAAGCTTCTAGAAGGCGTCATTTGGTATCGTATTCCCCTCTGGGCTTGGTTGGGTCTCAGCAAAGACTATAGCTGGGACTGTATAGGGGTTAAATTTAAAAAGGGTTAAAGCTCTGAAATTTGGTGTGCAATACTTTTAATGCTTTAAGACACTGTGGTGAAATTTTGGTAATTTTTGAACAATTCCTTCATACTTTTTCACTTATTCAGTAATAAAGTGTTTTCAGTTTGAAATTTAAAGAGACAGTAACGGTTTTATTTTAAAACGTTTTTTGTGCTTTGTTGACAAGTTTAAGCCTGTTTAACATGTCTGTACCTTCAGATAAGCTATGTTCTATATGTATGAAAGCCAATGTGTCTCCCCATTTAAATTTATGTGATAATTGTGCCATAGCGTCCAAACAAAGTAAGGACAGTAATGCCACACATAATGATATTGCCCAAGATGATTCCTCAAATGAGGGGAGTAAACATGATACTATATCATCCCCTACTGTGTCTACACCAGTTTTGCCCATACAGGAGGCCCCTAGTACATCTAGTGCGCCAATACTTATTACCATGCAACAATTAACGGCTGTAATGGATAACTCCATAGCAAATCTTTTATCCAAAATGCCTACTTATCAGAGAAAGCGCGATTGCTCTGTTTTAAACACTGAAGAGCAAGAGGGCGCTGATGATAATTGTTCTGACATACCCTCACACCAATCTGAAGGGGCCATGAGGGAGGTTTTGTCTGATGGAGAAATCTCAGATTCAGGAAAAATTTCTCATCAAGCTGAACCTGATGTTGTGACATTTAAATTTAAATTAGAACATCTCCGCGCACTGCTTAAGGAGGTGTTATCTACTCTGGATGATTGTGACAATTTGGTCATTCCAGAGAAATTATGTAAGATGGACAAGTTCCTAGAGGTTCCGGTGCCCCCCAACGCTTTTTCTATACCCAAGCGGGTGGCGGACATAGTAAATAAAGAGTGGGATAAGCCCGGCATACCTTTTGTTCCCCCCCCTATATTTAAGAAATTATTTCCTATAGTCGACCCCAGAAAGGACTTATGGCAGACAGTCCCCAAGGTCGAGGGGGCGGTTTCTACTCTAAACAAACGCACTACTATTCCTATCGAAGATAGTTGTGCTTTTAAAGATCCTATGGATAAAAAATTAGAAGGTTTGCTTAAAAAGATTTTTGTACAGCAAGGTTACCTTCTACAACCAATTTCATGCATTGTTCCTGTCACTACGGCAGCGTGTTTCTGGTTCGAGGAACTAGAAAAGTCGCTCAGTAGAGAAACTCCATATGAGGAGGTTATGGACAGAGTTCACGCACTTAAATTGGCTAACTCTTTTGTTTTAGATGCCGCTTTGCAATTAGCTAGATTAGCGGCGAAAAATTCAGGGTTTGCTGTCGTGGCGCGCAGAGCGCTTTGGCTAAAGTCTTGGTCAGCGGATGTGTCTTCCAAGACAAAATTGCTTAACATCCCTTTCAAAGGTAAAACATTATTTGGACCAGAATTGAAAGAGATTATTTCAGACATCACTGGGGGAAAGGGCCACGCCCTCCCACAGGATAGGTCTTTTAAGGCTAAAAATAAGCCTAATTTTCGTCCCTTTCGCAGAAACGGACCAGCCTCTAATTCTGCATCCTCTAAGCAAGAGGGTAATGCCTCACAGCCCAAACCAGCCTGGAAACCAATGCAAGGCTGGAACAAGGGTAAGCAGGCCAAGAAGCCTACCACTGCTACCAAAACAGCATGAAGGGATAGCCCCCGATCCGGGACCGGATCTAGTGGGGGGCAGACTCTCTCTCTTTGCTCAGGCTTGGGCAAGAGATGTTCAGGATCCTTGGGCGCTAGAAATAGTTTCTCAAGGTTATCTCCTGGAATTCAAGGAACTACCCCCAAGGGGAAGGTTCCACAGGTCTCACTTATCCTCAAACCAAATAAAGAGACAGGCATTCTTACATTGTGTAGAAGACCTGTTAAAGATGGGAGTGATACATCCAGTTCCAATAAGAGAACAAGGAATGGGATTTTATTCCAATCTGTTCGTAGGTCCCAAAAAAGAGGGAACATTCAGACCAATTTTGGATTTGAAGATCCTAAACAAATTTCTCAGGGTACCATCGTTCAAAATGGAAACTATTCGAACGATCCTACCCACCATCCAGGAAAGTCAATTTATGACTACCGTGGATTTAAAGGATGCGTACCTACATATTCCTATCCACAAGGAACATCATCAGTTCCTAAGGTTCGCTTTTCTGGACAAGCATTACCAGTTTGTGGCACTTCCATTCGGATTAGCCACTGCTCCAAGGATTTTCACAAAGGTACTAGGGTCCCTTCTAGCGGTTCTAAGACCAAGGGGCATTGCAGTAGTACCTTACTTGGACGACATCCTAATACAAGCGTCGTCCCTGTCAAAAGCAAAGGCTCATACGGACATCGTCCTAGCCTTTCTCAGATCTCACGGATGGAAGGTGAACAAAGAAAAAAAAAAAAAGTTCACTGTCCCCGTCGACAAGAGTTCCCTTCTTGGGAACAATAATAGATTCCTTAGAAATGAGGATTTTTCTGACAGAGGTCAGAAAATCAAAACTTCTAAGCTCTTGTCAAGTACTTCATTCTGTTCCTCGTCCTTCCATAGCACAGTGCATGGAAGTAATAGGATTGATGGTTGCAACAATGGACATAGTTCCTTTTGCACGAATTCATCTAAGACCATTACAACTGTGCATGCTCAAACAGTGGAATGGGGATTATACAGACTTGTCTCCGATGATTCAAGTAGATCAAAAGACCAGAGATTCACTCCGTTGGTGGCTGACCCTGGACAATCTGTCCCAGGGAATGAGCTTCCGCAGACCAGAGTGGGTCATTGTCACGACCGACGCCAGTCTAGTGGGCTGGGGCGCGGTCTGGGAATCCCTGAAAGCTCAGGGTCTATGGTCTCGGGAAGAGTCTCTTCTCCCGATAAACATTCTGGAACTGAGAGCGATATTCAATGCTCTCAGAGCTTGGCCTCAACTAGCAAAGGCCAAATTCATAAGGTTCCAATCAGACAACATGACGACCGTTGCATATATCAATCATCAGGGGGGAACAAGGAGTTCCCTGGCGATGAAAGAAGTGACCAAAATAATTCAATGGGCGGAGGATCACTCCTGCCACTTGTCTGCGATCCACATCCCAGGAGTGGAAAATTGGGAAGCGGATTTTCTGAGTCGTCAGACATTCCATCCGGGGGAGTGGGAACTCCATCCGGAAATCTTTGCCCAAATAACTCAATTATGGGGCATTCCAGACATGGATCTGATGGCGTCTCGTCAGAACTTCAAGGTTCCTTGCTACGGGTCCAGATCCAGGGATCCCAAGGCGACCCTAGTAGATGCACTAGTAGCACCTTGGACCTTCAACCTAGCTTATGTATTCCCACCGTTTCCTCTCATTCCCAGGCTGGTAGCCAGGATCAATCAGGAGAGGGCCTCAGTGATCTTGATAGCTCCTGCGTGGCCACGCAGGACTTGGTATGCAGACCTGGTGAATATGTCATCGGCTCCACCATGGAAGCTACCTTTGAGACAGGACCTTCTTGTTCAGGGTCCATTCGAACATCCGAATCTGGTTTCCCTCCAATTGACGGCTTGGAGATTGAACGCTTGATCTTATCAAAGCGTGGGTTTTCAGATTCTGTAATAGATACTCTGATTCAGGCTAGAAAGCCTGTAACTAGAAAAATTTACCATAAAATATTGAAAAAATATATCTGTTGGTGTGAATCCAGAGGATTCCCATGGAACAAGATAAAAATTCCTAAGATTCTATCCTTTCTACAAGAAGGTTTGGAGAAAGGATTATCTGCAAGTTCTCTAAAGGGACAGATCTCTGCTTTATCTGTCTTACTGCACAAAAGACTGGCAGCTGTGCCAGATGTTCAAGCATTTGTTCAGGCTCTGGTTAGGATCAAGCCTGTTTACAGACCTTTGACTCCTCCCTGGAGTCTAAATCTAGTTCTTTCAGTTCTTCAAGGGGTTCCGTTTGAACCTTTACATTCCATAGATATTAAGTTACTATCTTGGAAAGTTTTGTTTTTGGCTATTTCTTCTGCTAGAAGAGTTTCAGAGTTATCTGCTCTGCAGTGTTCTCCGCCCTATCTGGTGTTCCATGCAGATAAGGTGGTTTTGCGTACTAAGCCTGGTTTTCTTCCGAAAGTTGTTTCTAACAAAAATATTAACCAGGAGATAGTTGTACCTTCTTTGTGTCCGAATCCAGTTTCAAAGAAGGAACGTTTGTTACACAATTTGGACGTTGTCCGTGCTCTAAAGTTCTATTTAGAGGCTACTAAAGATTTCAGACAAACATCTTCCTTGTTTGTTGTTTATTCTGGTAAAAGGAGAGGTCAGAAAGCGACTGCTACCTCTCTTTCCTTTTGGCTTAAAAGCATTATCCGATTGGCTTATGAGACTGCCGGACGGCAGCCTCCTGAAAGAATCACAGCTCACTCCACTAGGGCTGTGGCTTCCACATGGGCCTTCAAGAACGAGGCTTCTGTTGACCAGATATGTAAGGCAGCGACTTGGTCTTCACTGCACACTTTTGCCAAATTTTACAAATTTGATACTTTTGCTTCTTCGGAGGCTATTTTTGGGAGAAAGGTTTTGCAAGCTGTGGTGCCTTCCGTTTAGGTAACCTGATTTGCTCCCTCCCTTCATCCGTGTCCTAAAGCTTTGGTATTGGTTCCCACAAGTAAGGATGACGTCGTGGACCGGACACACCAATGTTGGAGAAAACAGAATTTATGCTTACCTGATAAATTACTTTCTCCAACGGTGTGTCCGGTCCACGGCCCGCCCTGGTTTTTTAATCAGGTCTGATGAATTATTTTCTCTAACTACAGTCACCACGGTACCATATGGTTTTCTCCTATATATATTTCCTCCTGTCCGTCGGTCGAATGACTGGGGTGGGCGGAGCCTAGGAGGGACTATATGGCCAGCTTTGCTGGGACTCTTTGCCATTTCCTGTTGGGGAAGAGAATATCCCACAAGTAAGGATGACGCCGTGGACCGGACACACCGTTGGAGAAAGTAATTTATCAGGTAAGCATAAATTCTGTTTTGCATTGTGGGTTTTGGCGGTTTAAGGGGTTAATAGGTTAATTATTTTTTTTTGCGATGTGGGGGTTTTGTGGTTTAGGGGTTAATAGGGTAAATTGGTTTATTGCGATGTGGGTGGTTGACGGTTAAGGGATTAAGGGGTTAATTACTATTATTTTTCGATGTGTGGGTTTGCGGTGTATGTGTTAATACTTTGTGTCGGAGGTTCATGGTTTTTTTGTTATACTTCGTGCGGGCAGTGGGTTTTTTTTTTTTTTTTTTTTATGTAATGCTCCGTTTACCTTCACTGCATCCCGGTGGATTCCGAAAATGGCAGGGTGGTAAAAATTGTATTCTTTATTCTCTATCTGAATTACAAAATAAAATGTTTTGCTTTTATGCCTCTTTAAGCATAAAATACTTAAAACATAAATACATATATATATAAATATATATACATACATGCACCTTTGACCTCTTCCCAGTCCCGTTTCTTGTCCATTTAAAGTAAATGATGTGATGTTTAGCAAGCCGGCGAAATATTACAAGCTGCCGACATCATTGTTAACAGGCTGCATCGTCAAGAAGCGTTTTACTATACATACCAATGGGTGGCCACAGACATTGAAGGTGTTTAGTAAAGGATTCCTTTGAAATATAGCACCAAGCCAAATAAATATACCTATTTACCCCTAAACCGCCACAAACCCCACTCTACTTAACCCCTTTAACAGCTAACCCCAACCCCTAACCTAACCCCCTAAATTACAGAAATTAAAAAATACTAACAATATAAAAATAAAAACACATTACTAAAAATAAAAAATAACTACCAAAAATAAAAACACTACCAAAAATAAAAAACCCAGTTAAGCCCATCTTAAAACGTAAGTCCCCTTAAAAAAGCCCACCCCAAAATAAAAAACCCTATACTACTACAATTTGGTTTGGCATTGCCCTTAGAAGGGCATTTAGTAGGGTATTGCCCTAAAGTGATTTAATTATTTTGCCTATACATAAAAAATCCCTATTCTAAAGAAAGCCTAATCTAAATAAAAATCCTAACCTAAAAAAAGATTTCCCTTTGAAAGACATTTGGTAGGGCTTTGCCCTAAAGCAATTTAGCTCTTTTGAGATTGAAAGAAATTAAAAGCCCACCCCAAAAAATCCTAACTCTAAACCCCAAAATTTCTACTCACCCAACTTGACTTTGGCTCGTACTTGCTCATCCCTTGCAGTTCTCCTCTTCTTTCTTCATCGGGGTGGTCCTCTTGTAGCTACATCCATAGTGGCTCTCTTCCATCAGATGTGTCTTCTGTCTTCTTCCATCTTCCATTTGATCCTCTTCCACCCTATCCTTCTTTATGTGGTCTCCTCCGCACAGAAGCTTGAATGCAAGGTACCCCCTCATAAAGGGGTCCCCTCGCATTATTATTGGCTGAGTTTTGAATTCTTACTCCAATCAGCCAATAGAAAAAAAAACATGCAAGAGAATTAAAATCTCAGCCAATAGAAATGCAAGGATTCCCCTATATAAGGGGGTACCTTGCATTCAAGCTTCAGTGTGCAATGGTGACCGCACAAAGAAGGATCGGATGGAAGAAGACAGAAGATGCATTATGTGGAAGAGCGCCAACAAGGATGAAGCTACAAGAGGACTAACGCCATGAAGGTGAAGAAGACCACCACGGTGGACTTCCGCAATAATTAAAGAAGAGGAGCACTACCGGAGCTGAGCACGTAGAAGCTAGAGTCAAGTTGGGTGAGTAGAAACTTTGGGGTTTAGAGTTAGGATTTTTTGGGGTGAGTTTTTTTTTAGTATAGGGTTTTTTCCCCTTAGGTTTTTTAGGATAGGATTTTTTTTTTTACAATAAGGCTAGTAAGGAGTTAATAGTTTAGAGTAGCATTAGATTTCTGTGCATAGTTAGAATGATATGCATTTAATGCTTATTATTTTAATTATTGTATAGAATTTTAACTGCTTTTATTTTGTGTTCTTTTTATTATTTAAAACATAAATATACAATTTGAAATATACATTTATGTTATCAAAGTCAAAAGCGAAACTTTTTTTACATAGCGAAATTTGGGTTATCCCCCTTTTTTTGAATATCGGGGCCATAGTGAGGGTGCAGCAGATACTTCTGCAGTTATAAATACTGATTCTTTTCCAGCATCAGCTTTTTTTGTGAGCAGTTACTGTGCCTGTAGGAACCCTGAAATTCCTGATGAATGAACTGAATGGATAATTTATATAAAGGTAAAATTAGCTTTGCTGTGTGTATAATGGAAACAAAATACCATAGTAACCTGAAAAACCCAACAGACATCTTTATTTATGTGTCACAGCTTTTGCATCATAGGTATGTCACTATTGCCTTGTGATAAACATTCTGGTGGAAAACAAAGTGCTTGATTACAAGTGAAGCGCTAAATATTGCTTGTGCACAAGCGATATTATCGCTTCACTTTTGTAATACCACCCCACGCTAATGTGCGCTGGTATCACAAATTAAACACAACGAGAACGTGACCTCGCGTTTGCATTGCTAGGAAGCATTATGCTCACAAGAGAGGGCTTCCATAGGCTCCAATGGGAGCCTCGTTCTGATGCCGTCATCAGAAGCTTGCGGTAGCAATAACCAGCCACTTATAATGCAATAATTTAGCGATCTACTTGTAATCTAGCCCAAAATGCGCTGAAACTGCTGTGTGTTATAATTAATACAAAGGGGTAGATTTATCATAGTGCGTGCGGATATGATACGATGTAGCGTATCATGTCTGCTGCACATCGATAAATGCCGGCAGCATACTCTGTCGGCATTTATCATTGCACCAGCAGTTCTTGTGAACTGCTAGTGCAATGCCGCCCTCTGCAGATTTGCGGCCAAGGAGGTGTCAAAAAACCTGATCGTATTCGGACAAGTTATGGAGCAGCGGTCTTTAGACAGCTGCTTCATAACTTCTGTGTCGGGCGAGACTGAAGGCTCGCGCGGAATTATATAAGAACAGCAATGAAATAAATATAATAATATTGACTAAATATGTTCAATATAGAAGTTCTAAAATCATGCAGAAAATCTGTTCCAAACTTTGTAGCTCAAAAACAGTACCTTAATTCTTAAAAGGAACCCTCAGCAGTAGATCCATGGGTGCTGCTCTCTTTAAACCAAGCTCTCTTTCCTCAGCTGAAGTACAATCTGACACATGAAAAAGAGAAAATAAAGCCCACAACCCGATTCAAGTGTGGTTTATTAAAAATAACAATGCGCAAATACAAATTGCACTCACTACAGAAATTCCTAGCGTCTACAGAGATAATCGAAGCAGGGGTCACTTGATCTTCGGGTACGGCAGACAGTCTGGTCCAATAAACGTTGCAAAAACTCTACAAGATTCTCCTGGTCTACGGCCGGGCTGTTCCAAGGATCAAAGAAGTAAATTTGATACCAAAAGTAAATTGGAAAGTTTAAAATGGCTTGCTCTTTCTGAAACATGAAAGTTTATTTTTGACTTTACTGTCCTTTTAACCAATTTGAATCGCATGAAAAGCTATAACCTTCGTAATCCAGGGGGATTTGACCATCCCCAGCACTACAGGCCAGAGATTGTTGGTGGCCTAGTGGGTGACACTTCCAGGCTTCAGGGGAGTGCTGGTGATGTCACCAAGTCCCTCTCTCAAAAAAAAAGATATTAATTTTGTCTGTATAATCTGATTACTGTGTTAACAGTGAAAACCTTGCAAGAAAAAGGTGTTTTTATTTCCGTATTGTACAATGGGGTCTCTCTGATTTATTTTTAAACCCCCAAAAACCTGAATAGGCTCCTAGAATTGTACCAAATATCTACATAGAAATACCAGTGTCTGGCTCCTAAATATTCTTACTGGCTTCTAAATTTTGAACCGATTTATCGACCAATGGTAATCACAATAACAGCAGTGGTTAATGGTCCATTTTCAATATCATTTAATTAAATTTAATTAAAAAATAGAAAAAAAATTGTTACAGATTTTGCCACAGCTATCTCGCATGCCATGAATTATAAATATAATAATGGTATATTGTAAATCTGCTGCGTTTGCTGAAAATAAAAAATATATATTTTGTGTGGGTCCCTCACTGAAATTTGATTTACAACAGGGATTAAATTTAGGTAGCAAAAAAAACTCAAAATTGGCTCAGCACTGGGGTGAAAAAGGGTTTAGCAGCAAAGGGTTAAGGATAGATAAAAGCCGGATTTCATACTTGTTCACTGCAATATCTTAGTTGTCTAGGACTATTGGACATTTCTTCCTCTGTACATATATATATTCTAGCTATTGTAAGGGTTAACCACCAGTCGGAAAGAGCTGATTTTATAATCTCATCCTTGAATCGCAGCTACAGAAATTGATGCACACTGTAGCTTGAACCACAGCTCCCCTTTTAATAGGGGGCGTGAAACGCATTACAGAGAAATGACCTCTAGGCCATTTCAAGCTACTCAAGCTATTATCCTCAGCCCCTCGCGGGTTAAGCACAGAAGGTCACAACTGGAGTTGGGATCTGGAAACTGTCCCTGGCCTTTGTCACATAAGCTTCTCCAGCTAGGCTGATAACTGACCGCAGCTGCACCCACCCCTCTTCCCGCAGCGGAGAAGGTGTTATATGGATCTCAGCCCCTCAATATGTCTTGCGCAGGCTAATGATTCCTAAGCTCTGTGACATTTCAGTGTGAGTGAGCTGTCACACGCACAGCTCTTCTTGGCCTAGGGACAGCAGGATGAGGGAGCAGTGATGTAGGAGGGGTCTGCTGGGAGATGGTTTGGTCTTTGTGTATTCTAAGTACACACTTGTACAAACCCTCATCATTTATAACAAGAAATGAAGACCTTGTACTTTGCAACTTCGGCACTGTCAGACTAATCCCCCCCCCCCTCATAGTTTAATGTACAGAAGTACTGAATAAGAGTCAGTCTCTCCAAGACTTACATTAAAGGAATATGGAAGCAAAACAAAACTTCTATCATTTAAATAGAGTGTGCAATAAAAATAAAATAATGCGTCAGTATATTTCAGGTCACCCACATATTTTTTATGCTTATTCATATAGGATGTGTATCTTTTTTTTTTTTTTTTGCTTGTACAGATAAAAATCCCAAAACCAATCCAGAATTTCAAAATACAAATTTATTCTGAAATCCAAACTTTTTAAAGGGACGGTAAAGTCATAATTAGAGATTAAAGGACCAGTAAATACAGTAGGTGTGTTTAATCAACAAATGCACGTTAAAAAGACAGCAAAAGCAATAGCACTAAGGGGGATATTTATCAAAGGTCTGGCGGACCTGATCCGACAGTGCGGATCAGGTCCGCCAGACCTCACTGAATGCGGAGAGCAATACGCTCTCCGTATTCAGCATTGCACAAGCAGCTCTTGTGAGCTGCTAGTGCAACGCCGCCCCCTGCAGATTCGCGGCAATCGGCCGCCAGCAGGGAGGTGTCAACCCAATCGTACTCAATCGGGTTGATTTTTGGCGGTGTGTCCACCTGCTCAGAGCAGGCGGACAGGGTTATGGAGCAGAAGTTTTTAGACCGCTGCTTCATAACTTCATTGCCCTCAAGATCCGGAGCTTAATAAATGGGCCCCTTAGTCTAAACTTCAAATGAGTAGTAGATTTGTTTTTCTAACAAATGTCAAAGTTATATATATTTCCACTCCCCCTGTATCATGTGACAGCCATCATCCAATCACAAATGCATATACGTATGTTCTGTGAATTCTTGCACATGCTCAGTAGGAGCTGGTGAATCAAAAAGTGTAAATATAAAAAGACTGCACATTTTGTTAATGTAAGTTATTTGAAAAGTTGTTTAACATTGTGTGCTCTATCTGAATCGTTAAAGTTTAATTTGACCTGAGTGTCCCGTTAATGATTTAGACAGAACATATATTTTTAAACAACTTTCCAATTTACTTCTATTATTTAATTTGTTTCCTTCTCTTGTTATTCTTTGCGGAAAGTTTTATCTAGGTAAACTCAGGAGCTGCAAAGAACCTAGGTTCTAGCTGCTGATTGGTGGCTGCATAAATATACAAATTGTCATTGGCTCACCCATATGTTCAGTTAGAAACCAGTAGTGCATTGCTGCTCCTTTAACAAATGATACCAAGAGAATGAAACAAATTTGATATTAGAAGTAAACTGGAAAGGTGTTTAAAATGGTCTGTTTTACCTAAATCATGAAATATATTTTTTTTAATTATAATTAACTTTTAATTAATATTTTTTTTTAAAAATGACCTTTTTTTTTGTAAGTCACAATCTCCCCTGTGTCTTTGTTTTGTTTTTTGTGTTCTAAAATGCAAATAATAGTCTATATTTATTTAAAACACTATTACCTTTACGATTACAGTACTGTACTATCTTATACAAGAGTATATGTATAAGCTGTATTATGACATATGTTTGGCTAAGTGACACAAGATATTGCTGTTCACACGTGGTTGCATCACCCTCTCCAAACTGTCCCAATTTGCAGATGCAAATATTCCAAAATCCAAACTATTCTGAAATACAAACCTCGTCCGGTCCCAAGCAGTTTAGATAAAGGGGTCAATTTATCAAGCTCCGTACAGCTCGCCGTAAACACAAGCTCCATAACCTGTCCGCCTGCTTTGAGGTGGCGGACAGAAATCAACCCAATCAAATATGATTGGGTTGATGGACACCCCCTGCTGCAGGGGGCGACATTGCACCAGCAGTTCACAAGAACTGCTGGTGCAATGATAAATGCCAACAGCGTATGCTGTCGGCATTTATCGATGTGCAGTGGACATGATACACTACATCGTATCATGTCCGCTCACACATTAATAAATTGACCCCAAAGGGTTTTCTACCTGTAGCTGTTTCAGTATGTTCAGATGAAGGACTAGTGAAACACAAATAAAAGCTTTTTCTGTGTGTGCCAATGTCCTTTCTTTTTTAATTTCTTAAAATGGGGTTCGTCCACAAGTAGATGGAGTAGGTTTTGAATCAAATTAATATTTTCTATATCTCATGTGCACACCCCTGATCTTATCTAGATATGCTCTAATTGAAAGGAGCTAATTTTCAACCAATGAGACAAAAAGATAGAGGTAAATCTGACACTATGGGCTAGATTTATCAGGCTTAATTCTGACCAAAGCCTGACTAAATGCTTGAACGTCTGGGACATCTGCCAGACGTTTGTGTAGTAAAATAGACAAAGCAGATATTTGCCACCACATAGCTCTTTGGCCTTCCTAGCAGTTAAGCAGTCAGAGAGAATGACGGGGGTGGAGCTAAGGGAGGAGCTATATAGACAGCTCTGCTGTGGGTGCTCTCTCTGCCACTTCCTGTAGGGAAGGAGAATATCCCACAAGTAAGGATGAATCCGTGGACTCGATACATCACAAGAGAAATACATTTATCAGGTAAGCATAAATTATGTTTTTTTGTCATGATTTAGAAAGAGCATGCAATTTTAAACAACTTTCTAATTTACTTCTATTATCTAATTTGCTTCATTCTCTTGATAGTCTTTGCTGGAAAGCATATCTAGATATGCTCAGTAGCTGCTGATTGGTAGATGCACATAGATGCCTTGTGTGATTGGCTCACCCATGTGCATTGCTATTTCTTCAACAAAGGATATCTAAAGAATGAAGCAAATTAGATAGTAGACGTAAATTGGAATGCTATTTAAAATTGTATTCTCTTACTGAATCATGAAAGAAAATGTTTGGGTTTAGTGTCCCTTTAAATTTAACAACTGATTTTTCAGTAGTTTTCTGATCAATACTTTAAGAGGCGTGTCCCCTCCACCTAAGTAGATTTGTGAATTGTCCTTATCAACCAATGAAGATTGACACATTATTGTGCGTTTTATTTATTGCTGATTGTGATAATGGATATTTTGCTTAAAGGAACAGTCTAGTCAAAATGAAACTTTCATGATTCAGATAGAGCATGCAATTTTAAACAACTTTCAAATGTACTTTTATCATCAAATTTGCTTTGTTCTCCTAGGTAGGCTCATATGCTAATTTCTAAGCTCTAGACAGCTCTAGTTGATGTGTGTCATATAGATAACATTGTGTTCACTCCTGTTGAGTTATTTATGAGTCAGCACTGACTGGCTAAAATACAGGTCTGTTAAAAGACCTGAAATAAGGGGACAGTCTGCAAAGGCTTAGATACAAGGTAGTCACAGAGGTAAAAACGATATTAATATAACAGTGTTGGTTATGCAAAACTGGGGAAGGGGTAATAAAGGTTGAAAAGTTGCAACCCTTTAAAGGGACAGTCTACAGTAGAATTTTTATTGTTTAAAAAGATAGATATGACCCTTTTCCCAGTTTTGCATTACTAACGCAGTTATATTAATACACTTTCCATCTAAAGGGGAGGAGAGTCCACGGCTTCATTCATTACTTTTGGGAATAAAGAACCTGGCCACCAGGAGGAGGCAAAGACATCCAGCCAAAGGCTTAAATACCCCCACTACCCTCATCCCCCAGTCATTCTTTGCCTTTTGACACAGGAGGATGGCAGAGAAGTGCTGAAGATTCGGAGTAGTCTCTTATGGAGGGTAGTACTCTTCGGAAAGGGTATGAAGTTTTAATTAATCCTGTCAGCCTCTCAGTGAGAGCCTGGGTGAAAGTTAGAGTCCGGAGATGCAGGGAGAGTCTTTCTGCGAAACCATCCCGATTCATATTAACGCTCCACAAGCAATCAGCGTTGACAAGTTTCGCTGCCTGCTTTCTACACTCAAGTCCATGTCAGTAGCGATGCTTCTACTTGTCGCACTTGAAGGGCCATGTTCCTGTTCCACGGCATAGATTCTGGTAAGATCGTTTCATTTTTTATATATAATGATAACACAGAAGACAGGGTCACAGTGTGGCGCCTTTTATCTTAGAGAATCAAGGGTTAATATTCCTGGTAAGGGGATCATTGAACAGGGGGGGGGTTATACACGATATTGTTTATTGTGTTATTTCTGCGTTATGTGCGAGATGAGGCTCTAGCAATAGTGGAACTTTCAGGTTGGCTTCTGGGAGTATTGGGCGGTTTTGGCGCGTTTCTCCTTAGTGCAGGGTTGGTCCTGCGAGGCATCCCATGTGACCGGGTGTGACCGGGTGTGGCAGTCTTAACTTCCACTGTTGATCAGCGACGCAGGAGTATAAAGGTGCCTGTTTATTAAATTGTCTAGTCCATAATAAAAGCGCATGCTATGGAGGACTCTGACGCGTTGGAGGGTACTCCCTCTTTATCAAAGTCTCATGCCTGTGTTTTTTGTGAGGAGGTTCTTATAGATCAGCCTGCTCAACTTTGTTCCACATGCCTCAATAAGGTTGCGACATCTAAAAATAAAGGGATGTCTAGTACTACTGAGCCGTCCACCTCTGAGGGTTCCCGTGAGGTGCGTTCCCTGCTTTCATCTCTGAGTGCACATGCAGCGCCCCACAGTCCAACTGTTACTCCTACGGGAGAGATTCGTTGGCCGTCATATTTTGCAGATCAACTGCAAACGGTGGTATCGAAAGTGATCCATGCCTTACCACATTCTGCTAAGCGCAAGCGTAGGGCATATCAGAGCGGCCAGGCCCAGGGGTAGTCTATGCCTATGGAATTGCCAGAGTCGTTATACGATGGCAAGACCCACTCCGACTCTTCAGAGGAGGCTCCCTCTGGGTCGGAGTCTGTGTCATCTAAACCTCCGGCTGCCTAACTTTAGGTTTAGGATAGAGAATTTGCGCTTTATGCTGAAGCAAGTGATTGCTATTCTGGAGGCTCCGGAACCGAAGCTTCTGGAGGAACCTGCGATTCCTAAGCTTGATAAGGTATATGAGGACAGGGTGGTGCATCAAGCCTTCCCGGTTCCTGTTAAGATGGCTAATGTTATTAAGAATGAATGGGAGTGATTAGGTTCTTCCTTTTCCCCTTCTTCATCCTTTAAGAAACTGTTCCCCATTCCGGACTCTCAGCTTGAGCTGTGGGGTACTGTCCCTAAGGTGGATGGTGCTATCTCCTCGCTCGCAAAGCAGACAACTATTGCCCTCGAGGATAGTTCGTCGTTTAAAGAGCCCATAGATAAAAAGTTGGAAAACATGTTAAGGAAGATGTTTCAACACACAGGGTTTGTTTTTCAGCCAGCAGCAGCCGTATCCGCGGTTGCCGGAGCTGCAACATATTGGTGTGAATTCCTGTGTGAAATGGTCGAGGGGGAGACTTCTATCGACGAGATACAGGGTAAGGAAAGATTCTGTTCGGTCCAGGATTGGATTCAATCATATCCACGGTTACGGGAGGCAAGGGAGCTTTCCTACCACACAATAAGAAGGCTAAGCCTAAAGGATCTACTTTTGTGCTGATAAGGCCCAGCGCCAGCAGCCCGCCGCGAAAACGGACTAGTCTAAGGGAACTTGGAAGTCGGCGCATTCTTGGAACAAATCTAAGCAGAGCAAGAAGACCGCCGAGACAAAATCGTCATTAAGGGGCGGCCCCCGACCAGTCTCCGGACCAAGTAGGGGGCAGATTATCTCTCTTCTTAGAAGCCTGGTTTGCAGGACGTTCAGGACCCTTGGGTTCTGGAAGTTGTCGCCCACGGTTACAGGATAGAGTTCAGATCCCATCCGCCCAGGGGCAGATTCCTCCTGTCAAACCTGTCTTCAAGACCAGAAAAGAGAGAGGCCTTTCTAGAGTGTGTGAGGGATCTCTCCTTTCTCTGTGTTCTCTGTGTTATCGTACCAGTACCCCAAGCAGAAAGGGGTCTAGGGTACTATTCAAATCTTTTTGTGGTTCCAAAGAAGCAGGGCTTGTTCCGCCCTATTCTGGACCTCAAGTGTTTAAACAATTTTAAGTGTTTCATTGTTCAAAATGGAAACGATCAGATCTATTCTGCTCCTAGTTCTAGAGGGGCAGTTCATGACAACTATAGACTTGAAGGACGCTTACCTTCATGTGCCAATTTACAGGGACCACTTCATGTTTCTAAGATTTGCGTTTCTGGACCAACACTTCCAGTTTGTGGCCCTTCCCTTTGGTCTGGCAATGGCCCCGAGATTCTTCACGAAGGTTCTGGGGGCGTTACTTGCAGTGGCCAGATCCAGAGGCATTGCTGTGGCGCCTTATCTGGACGACATCCTAGTCCAGGCACCGTTGTACAGTCTCGCAGAGGATCATTTGAGGGCTCTTCTACTTTTGCTCCAATCTCACTGTTGGAAGATCAACTCAGGAAAGAGTTCCCTGGTTCCCAGCAACAGGGTGGAGTTCCTGGGCAAGATAATAGACTCTATGTCCATGAAAATATTACTCACAGACCATCGACGCAGGAAGATTGCATCCTCTTCTCTTGCCCTTCAATCTTTCTCAAGTTTGGAGAAGGGTCTTGCCACCAGTTCCTTAAAGGAACAGATTTCGGCATTATCCGTCTTGTTGCATATATATACAATCTTTTGTTCAGACTCTGTCTAGAATCAGGCCTGTCTTTAGACAGTCTGCTCCCCCCATGGAGCTTAAACTTGGTCTTTAAGGTTTTGCAGAAGGTTCTGTTTGATCCTATGCATTCCATTGACATTAAGATTCTGTCCTGGAAGGTTCTCTTCCTGTTGGCCATTGCATCGGCATGCAGAGTGTCTGAACTGGTTGCCTTGCAATGTGAGCATCCTTATCTGGTTTTTCATAACCTGGATGTGGTTTGTACCTTAAAGTTCTATCTTCATGCTACAAAGGATTTCAGACAGTCTACATCTTTTTGTGGTGTATTCAGGGAAGCGCAAGGGGCAGAAAGCCTCTTCTACTTCTTTGTCCTTTTGGTTGAGGATCTTGATTCGCTTGGCCTATGAGACAGCGGGACATAAGCCTCCTCAGAGGATCACGGCTCATTAAACTAGAGTTATGACTTCATCTTGGGCCTCAAGAATGAGGCCTCTATGGAGCAAATTTGTAAGGCGGCTACCTGGTCCTCCTTACACACTTTTACAAAGTTTTACAAATTTGATGTTTTTGCTTCTACGGAAGCTGTTTTTGGGAGAAAGGTTTTGCAAGCTGTGGTGCCCTCAGATTAGGGTCCGCCTTTTACCCTCCCGGTTTCATTCAGTGTCCTCTAGAGCTTGGGTATATGTCTCCCAACAGTAATGAATGAAGCCATGGACTCTACTCCCCTTTAGATGGATAACATAAATTATACTTACCTGATAATTTAATTTCCATCATGGGGAGGAGAGTCGACGGCTCCCGCCCGTATCTCCGATCGGTGGACCTAAATTTAATTCATCTTCTGGCACCATTTATACCTGATATTTCTCCTACTGTTCCTTGTTCTCTCGGCAGAATGACTGGGGGATGAGGGAAGTGGGGGAGGTATTTAAGCCTTTGGCTTGGGTGTCTTTGCCTCCTCCTGGTGGCCAGGTTCTTTATTCCCAAAAGTAATGAATGAAGCTATGGACTCTCCTCCCCATGATGGAAATAAAATGATCAGGTAAGCATAATTTATGTTTTTTACCTCTGTAATTACCTTGTATCTAAGCTTCTGCAGACTGCCCCTTTTTCAGTTATTTTAACCGACTTGCATTTTAGTCAATCAGTGCTTACTCCTTGGTAACTCATCCACGGGCGTAAGCACAATGTTATCTATATGGCACACATGAACTAACAACCTCTTCAAGGGCTAAGAAATTAGCATATGAGTCTACCTAGGTTTACCTTTCAACTAAGAATGCCAAGGGAACAAAGCAAAATTGATTATAAAAGTAAATTGGAAAATTGTTTAAAATTATGTGCCCTATCTGAATCATGAAAGTTTATTTTTGACTAGACTGTCCCTTTAAGAACTGAACTGATGTGCTATCATAATGAATATATTAATATAACTATTACTATTGAAATGTGTGATGTTTTAAATGCCTCTAGTATTGCATTCTGATTGAAGCATGTGTTTATGGTTCCCATTAAAAATTATAGATAATTACCAGCAGTATAGCAAAATTATATAAAGGTCTGCAAATTTGTGTTGCTATAGTTACAGGTATTGCATGTAGCCTATAATGCACTTGTTTTTTTTCTTATTAAAGGGCTATTCAAGTCATTTTTTTTATTTACATCAGATATTAAGCACTGCATTGTAAAATACATGAAAACAAAATAAATATATTAAATGAATGTAAAATTAATTTAAACTGTTATTTTGTAAGCAAAATTTGTGTATTTTCTTCATTAAGGCAGGTAAAGTCCACGACTTAATTCCTTACTGTTCGGAAACACAACACCTGGTTACCAGGAGGAGGCAAAGACACCCCAGCCAAAGGCTTAAATATCCCCCCCCCCAGTCATTCTTTGCCTTTTGTCACTATAGGAGGTGGCAGAGAAGTGTCAGAAGATTTGGATAGTCCTGTAATGGGTATGTTCCCTTGAAAAAAAGAGGACTGAAGTTTTAAGTAATCATGTCAACCTCTCACTGAGTATTGATGAAAGTTAGAGTCTGGAGATGCAGGGAAAGTTTTCTCTTGTAAGATGTATCGAGTCCACGGATTCATCCATACTTGTGGGATAGTCTCCTTCCCTACAGGAAGTGGCAAAGAGAGCACCCACAGCAGAGCTGTCTATATAGCTCCTCCTTTAGCTCCACCCCCCAGTCATTCTCTTTGCCGGCTCTAACAAGATGGAAGGGTAAAGAGATTGTGGTGACAAAATATTAGCTTTTATTTCTTCAAGCAAGTGTTATTTTAAATGGTACCGGTGTGTACTATTTACTCTCAAGCAGAAAAGAGATGAAGATTTCTGCATGGAGGATGATGATCTTAGCATTTGGTAACTAAGATCCATTGCTGTTCCCACAGAGGCTGAAGAGTACAGGAAACTTCTGCACTGAGGTATGTTCAGTCAATTTTTCTAGAAAGACAGGATATTTGAAGAAAAGGGCTGACTGTATATTTCCAGATTTTTAGACTTTTGTCAATCCGGTTTGGTAACTAAGGGGTTAATCTCATTCTTACTAGTGGTGCAACCTTACTAAGGCTTACTACATATGCTGTTAAAAATTCGTAAGATTTGTGAAATTTTTAAGCAGTTTTGCAGAAAGTGTACATGTTTTTTTCTCTTAAAGGCACAGTACCGTTTTTTTGAAAGTGTTGTTTTTCATTGAATAAAGTGTTCTCCAAGCTTGCTTGTTGCATTACTAGCCTGTTTAACATGTCTGACATCAAGGAAAATCATTGTTCAATGTGGAACCCCCTCTTAGAATGTGTCCCACTTGCACTGATATGTCTATAAATTATAAAGAGCATATTTTAGCACTTAAAAATAATGCCATAGATGATTCTCAGACAGAAGGGAATGAGGGTTTGCCATCTAGCTCTCCGCAAGTGTCACAACCAGTAACGCCCGCACAAGTGACGCCAAGTACCTCTAGTGCGTCAAATTAATTTACTTTACAAGACATGGCCACAGTTATGAATACAACCCTCACTGAGGTTTTATCTAAACTGCCTGGTTTGCAAGGAAAGAGTGCCGGCTCTGGGTTAAGAACAAATGCTGAGCCGTCTGATGCTTTAGTAGCCGTATCTGATATACCCTCACAATGTTCTTAGGTAGGGATAAGGGATTTGTTATCTGAGGGAGAAATTTCTGATTCAGGAAAGACGCTCCCTCAGACAGATTCTGATATGACGGCCTTTAAATTTAAGCTTGAACACCTCCGCTTATTGCTCAGGGAGGTATTAGCGACACTAAATGATTGTGACCCTATAGTGGTCAAAGAGAAATTGTGTAAAATGGAAAAATACTTAGAGGTTCCTGTTTACACTGATGTTTTTCCAGTCCCTAAGAGGATTGTGAATATTGTTACTAAGGAGTGGGATAGACCATGTATTCCGTTCGCTCCCCCTCCTGTTTTTAAGAAAATGTTTCCCATATATGACACCATGCGGGACTCGTGGCAGACAGTTCCTAAGGTGGAGGGAGCTATTTCTACTCTAGCTAAGCGTACAACTATACCTATCAAAGACAGTTGTGCTTTCAAAGATCCTATGGATAAAAAATTAGAGGGTCTCCTGAAGAAAATTTTTGTTCTTCAAGGTTTTCTTCTACAACCTATTGCGTGCATTGTTCCTGTAACTACTGCAACTGCTTTCTGGTTTGAGGCTCTAGAAGAGGCTTTTCAGATGGAGACTCCATTAGGAGATTAGGGACAGAATTAAGGCCCTTAAGTTGGCTAATTCTTTCATTACAGATGCTGCTTTCTAACTGGCTAAATTAGCGGCAAAGAATTCAGGTTTTGCCATTTTAGCACGCAGAGCGTTATGGCTTAAGTCCTGGTCTGCGGATGTGTCATCAAAATCGAAACTTTTGAACATCCCTTTCAAAGGAAAGACCCTATTCGGGCCTGAACTGAAAGAGATTATTTCAGACATTACTGGAGGGAAAGGCCATGCCCTCTCTCAGGATAAAACAAATAAAATGAGTACCAAACAAAATAATTTTCGATCCTTTCGGAACTTCAAGAGTGGTCCCGCTTCAGCTTCCTCTGCTGCAAAGCAAGAGGGGAATTTGGCCCAATCCAAGTCAGTCTGGAGACCTAACCAGGCGTGGAACAAGGGTAAACAGGCCAAGAAGCCTGCAGCTGCCTCTAAGACAGCATGAAGGGGTAGCCCCCGATCCAGGACCGGATCTAGTAGGGGACAAACTCTCTCTCTTCGCTCAGGCTTGGGCAAGAGATTTTCACGATTCCTGGGCTTTAGAAATTGTGTCCCAGGGATATCTTCTGGACTTCAAAGACTCCCCCACAAGGAGGAGATTTCACATTTCTCAATTGTCTGCAAACCAGACAAAGAGAGAGGCGTTCTTACGCTGTGTAGAAGACCTACATACCATGGGAGTGATCCGCCCAGTTCCAAAAGAGGAACAAGGGCTAGGGTTTTACTCAATCCTGTTTGTGGTTCCCAAAAAAGAGGGAACTTTCAGACCAATCTTGGATCTCAAAATTCTAAACAAATTCTTCAAAGTACCATCATTCAAGATGGAGACTATTCAGACTATTCTACCAATGATCCAGGAGGGTCAATTTATGACTACCGTGGACTTATAGGATGCGTATCTACACATCCCTATTCACAGAGATCATCATCAATTCCTCAGATTTGCCTTTCTGGACAGGCATTTCCAGTTCATGGCCCTTCCCTTCGGGTTGGCCACGGTTCCCAGAATTTTCACAAAAGTGCTAGGGTCCCTTTTGGTGGTGCTAAGGTCGCGGGGCATAGCAGTGGCGCCTTATCTAGACGACATCTTAATTCAGGCGTTGACTTTCCAAGTCTCACACGGACATCGTGTTGGCTTTTCTGAGATCTCACGAGTGGAAGGTGAACATAAAAAAGAGTTCTCTCTTCCCTCTCACAAGAGTTTCCTTCCTAGGGACTCTGATAGACTCGGTAGAAATGAAAATATTTCTGACGGAGGTCAGAAAATCAAAACTCTTAACCACTTGCCGAGCTCTTCATTCCATTCCTCGGCCATCAGTGGCTCAGTGCATGGAGGTAATCAGACTCATGGTACCGGCAATGGACATAGTTCCTTTTGCCCGCCTACACCTCAGACCACTGCAACTATGCATGCTCAAACAGTGGAAGGGGGATTATGCAGATTTATCTCCTCAAATAAATCTGGACCAGGAGACCAGAGATTCTCTTCTCTGGTGGTTGTCTCAGGACCACCTGTCTCAGGGAATGTGTTTCCGCAGGCCAGAGTGGCTCATAGTAACGACAGATGCCAGCCTACTAGGCTGGGGTGCAGTCTGGAACTCTCTGAAAGCACAGGGCTTATGGTCTCAGGAGGAAACTCTCCTCCCGATAAACATTCTAGAACTGAGAGCGATATTCAATGCTCTTCAGGCGTGGCCTCAGCTTGCTGCAGCCAAATTCATCAGATTTCAGTCGGACATCACGACTGTAGCTTATATCAATCATCAAGGAGGAACACAGAGTTCTCTAGCGATGATGGAGGTAACCAAAATAATCCGATGGGGCTATGGGGCACACCAGAATTGGATCTGATGGCGTCCCGACATAATGCCAAACTTCCTCGTTACGGGTCCAGGTCCCGGGATCCCCAGGTGGTACTGATAGATGCTCTAGCAGTGCCCTGGTCCTTCAATCTGGCCTATGTTTTTTCCACCGTTTCCTCTCCTTCCACATCTGGTTGCCAGAATCAAGCAGGAGAGGGCTTCGGGGATTCTGATAGCACCTGCGTGGCCACGCAGGACTTGGTATGCAGACCTAGTGGACATGTCATCAGTTCCACCGTGGTCTCTGCCAATGAGGCAGGACCTTCTAATCCAAGGTCCATTCGCATATCCAAATCTAATTTCTCTGCGTCTGACTGCTTGGAGATTGAACACCTGATTCTATCAAAGCGTGGTTTCTCTAAGTCGGTCATTGATACCCTGATTCAAGCTAGAAAGCCTGTCACCAGGAAGATTTATCATAAGATTTGGCGCAAATATTTTTATTGGTGTGAATCCAAGGGTTACTCATGGAGTAAGATTAGGATTCCTAGAATATTGTCTTTTCTCCAAGAAGGATTGGAGAAGGGATTATCAGCTAGTTTGTTAAAAGGACAAATATCTGCTTTGTCTATTCTTTTACACAAACGTCTGGCAGATGTCCCAGACGTTCAATCATTTAGTCAGGCCTTGGTCAGGATCAAGCCTGTTTTTAAACCTGTTGCTCCACCATGGAGCCTAAACTTAGTTCTTAAAGTTCTTCGAGGGGTTCCGTTTGAACCTATGCATTTCGTAGATATTAAGCTTCTATCTTGGAAAGTTTTGTTTTTAGTAGCTATCTCTTTGGCTCGAAGAGTTTCTGAGTTATCTGCTTTACAGTGTGATTCACCTTACCTTGTTTTCCATGCAGATAAGGTTGTTTTGCGTGCCAAACCTGGGTTTCTTCCTAAGGTTGTTTCTAATAGGAATATCAATCAGGAGATTGTTGTTCCTTCACTGTGTCCTAATCCTTCCTCAAAGAAGGAACGTCTGTTGCACAATCTTGATGTGGTTCGTGCTTTAAAGTTCTACTTACAAGCAACTAAAGATTTCCGTCAAACATCTTCATTGTTTGTTGTTCTGGTAAATAGTGAGGTCAAAAGGCTACGGCTACCTCTCTTTCCTTTTGGCTGAAAAGCATCATCCGTTTGGCTTATGAGACTGCTGGACAGCAGCCTCCTGAAAGAATTACTGCCCATTCTACTAGAGCAGTGGCTTCCACATGGGCTTTTAAAAATGAGGCCTATGTTGATCAGATTTTTAAGGCGGCGACTTGGTCTTCGCTTCATACTTTTTCCAAATTTTACAAATTTGATACTTTTGCTTCTTCGGAGGCTATTTTTGGGAGAAAGGTTCTACAATCAGTGGTGCCTTCCGTTTAAGGTCCCTGTCTTGTCCCTCCCTTCATCCTTGTCCTAAAGCTTTGGTATTGATATCCCACAGGTATGGATGAATCTGTGGACTTGATACATCTTACAAGAGAAAGCATGATTTATGCTTATCCTGATAAATTTATTTCTCTTGTGATGTATCGAGTCCACGGCCCGCCCTGTTTATTAAGACATGCAAAATATTTTTATTTAAAAAACTTCAGTCACCACTGCACCCTATAGTTTCTCCTTTTTCTTCCTAGCCTTTGGTCGAATGACTGGGGGGTGGAGCTAAGGGAGGAGCTATATAGACAGCTCTGCTGTGGGTGTTCTCTTTGCCACTTCCTGTAGGGAAGGAGAATATCCCACAAGTATGGATGAATCCGTGGACTCGATACATCACAAGAGAAATACATTTATCAGGTAAGCATAAATTATGTTTTTCCGCAAACCCATCCAGACTGTCGCCTAACAGCTCCTGAGCAATCAGTGTTGACGAGTTTCACTGCTTGCTGTTACACACTCAAGTCCATGTCAGAGCGTTGCTGCAAAACTGTCACACTTAAGAGGCTGTGCCTGTTCAACGGCATGGATCCTTGAGGGTAAGATCGTTTTTATATATACAATTTTACTATACAGGGTCACAGTGTGGCTCCTTTATGCCTCAATAGGATCAAGGGTTAATATCTCCTTCAGAGAGATTATTTGAACAGCAAAGAGTTATTTATAACTGCTTTAATGTGAGAGTTTTTTGGGGTCATAGACTGTGTGCTTTTGGCTTGGAACAAACAGGTTTCACTTTTGTTTTTGAGTGTTGCACAGCTCATAATAGCTTAGCGCCTTTTTCATAGCAGGGGAAGTCCTGTCCTACCACCACGTGACTGGGTGCGGTCTTTTCATATTCCTATAATCCTGCTGCGGACATCATTCCTATGGAGAGTATTTTCACAGTTAGCTGTCTGGGTCTAGGAGGTGATGGCCCCAGCCATTGGGATTATAAAGGTGCAGTTTTTTTTTAAGTAAAAGCGTTCTTTTTTGTCTGTCCTTCTGTGAATATATCTTAGCTATGGAGGACTCTGATACTACATTAGAAGGTTCCGCTCCTTCTGTACTGAATAATAATTCCTGTTTATATTGTGAAGAGGCCGTGGTTTGCCCGCCTGCTCAATTTTGTTCCATTTGGCTAAGCACTGTTCTAAAGTCTAAGAAGGGAGACAAGCCTGCTAATACTCATAGCACTATTAGCCCCTCTGAGCCGTCTACCTCTCAGGAATCTTTGTCCCGAGAGAATACTACCCTTTCTACACTACCCGCTCCACATGCAGTTCCCCATGGCCAAACTAATCCTCCATCTGGAGAGGGCTTTTTTTCCGGCAGACTTTACCGCGCAGTTACAATCTACGGTGTCTGCGGCCCTGAGTGCCTTACCTCCCTCTAGCAAACGTAAGAGAAAGGTTAAACATAGTTCTCCTGATCTAGAGTCATCTAAATATTTGTCGGATTTAGCTACTAGGATGAGTTAACCTCTCTAGCTTCAAAGGGTGAATTTTCTGAGTCGGAGGAACCCTCCTTTAGATTTAAAATTAAGCATCTGCGTTTTTTATTAAAGGAGGTTTTGTTTACGCTAGAGATTCCAGTGGCTAAACTCCTTGAGGAACCTAAGATACCTAAATTAGACAGAGTTTGTGAAGATAGGAAGGTCCCTCTGACTTACTCTGTGCCAGTTTAGATGGCGAACATTATTAGTAACGAATGGGAAAGAAGAGGATCTTCTTTTTCCCCCTCGTCTACTTTTATATCTACGCTGGCTAAGCATACTACTATCCCTCTGAGCCTATGAATAAGAAAATTGATTTTTTTCTGAGTAAGATGTTTCAACATACAGGGTTTTTATTTCATCCAGCGGCAGCTGTAACCGCAGTTGCTGGAGCAGCTACCTACTGGTGCGACTCTCTGTCGGAGCTCATTGAGGCGGAGACTTCCCTCGAGGATATTTTGGAGAGAATTAAAGCTCTGAGAATTGCTAACTCCTTCATCTGTGACGCGAATATGCAAATTATTTGCCTAAATGCAAAGGCTTCTGGCTTTGCAGTCCTAGCCTGCCGGGCTCTCTGGTTGAAGTCTTGGTCTGTGGATATGACTTCTAAATCCAGACTCCTTTCTCTTCCTTTCAAGGGAAAGATTTTTTCGGTCCAGGGCTTTCTACGGTTACCGGAGGGAAAAGTGCCTTCCTACAGCAGGATAAGAAGAATAGGCCTAAGGGACGGCAATTGTCTAATTTTCGTTCTGACAAATCACAACGACAGCAATCCTAATCCAAGTCCGAGTAGCCCAAGAGTACTTGGAAGCCGGCTCAGTCCTGGAATAGATCCAAATAGACTAATAAGCCCGCCAAGAACAAATCGGCAAGAAGGGCCAGCCCCCGAGCCGTGATCAGATCGAGTAGGCGGCAGTCTGTATCTTTTTTCAAACGCTTGGTTCCAGGATATACAGGATCCTTGGGTCTTGGAGGTTGTATCTCAGGGATACCGGATAGGATTCAAATCTCATCTGTCCAGGGGCAGATTCCTACTCTCTAGACTGTCTACAAGACAAGAAAAGAGAACTGCCTTTTTAGGTTGCATACAAGATTTTTCCTCTCTAGGAGTAATTGTCCCGGTACCAGAAAAGGAGGAAACTTTTCATACAATTCTGGACTTAAAATGCCTAAACAAGTTTTTGAGTTTTCCCTCTTTCAAAATGGAGACAATACAGTCAATCCTTCCTCTGGTTCAGGAAGGACAGTTTATGACCACCATAGACCTGAAGGATGCATACCTTCACGTTCCGATTCACAGGGAACATTTTCAGTTCCTGAGGTTTGCTTTTCTGGACCAGCACTTCCAGGTTCTGGGAGCTCTTCTAGCTGTTGCCAGATCACGAGGTATTGCAGTAGCGCCTTACCTGCACGATACCTTGGTACAGGCACCATCTTTTCGTCTAGCGGAAGAACACTCCGAGTTCCTATTAGTCTTCTTTGATCACATGGATGGAAGATAATCTTGGAAAAGTTTTCTTACTCCAAGTACAAGGGTGAATTTCCTGGGGAAGATAATAGACTCCATATCCATGAGATCATTTCTCACAGATCAGACACGTTGCAAGCTAACTACTGCTTGTCTTGCCCTCCAGGCCTCCTTGAAACCCTCAGTGGCCCAGTGTATGGAGGTGATCGGACTCATGGTGTCCTGTATGGACATCATTCTCTTTGCCAGATTCCATCTCAGACCCTTACAACTATGCATGCTGAGACAATGGAACGGCGACTATTCAGATCTGTCTCAACAGATTGTGCTGGACTACCTGTCGAGAGACTCCCTCTCTTGGTGGGTCTGTCCAGATCATCTGTCCCAAGGCACGTGATTCTTGAGACTGGGAGATTGTGACTACGGACGCAAGCCTTTCCAACTGGGGAGCCGTTTGGGGTGCCAAGAAGGCATAAGGGCTGTGGACTCAGGAGGAGTCCTCCCTTCCAATCAATATTTTGAAACTCTGGGCAGTCTTCAATGCCTTGAAGGCTTGGCCCTTCTGGGTTCATCCCAGTTTATCAGAATCTAATCAGACAATATAACCTTGGTTGCCTACATCAGCCATCGGGGGGAACGAGAAGTCCCTTGGCGATGAGAGAAGTATCTCAGATACTAGAGTGGGCGGAGACTCACAGATGTACGCTGTCAGGGATCCACATTCCGGGTGTGGACAACTGGGAAGCAGACTTCCTCAGCAGGCAATCCTTTCACCCAGGGGAATGGTCTCCCCATCCCGAGGTGTTTGTAGAGATATGCAGCAAGTGGGGGATGCCGGAGATAGATCTCATGGCATCCCGCCTCAATACCAAGCTACCCAGGTATGGTTCGAGGTCGAGGGATCCTCAGGCGGAACTGATAGATTCCCTATCAGTACCATGGAGGTTCAGACTCATAAATCTTTTTCCTCCATTACCGCTTGTCCCTTGTGTGGTGGCTCGCATCAAGCAGGAACGAGCATCAGTGATTCTGATTGCTCCATCGTGGCTGCCAAGGACATGGTTTGCGGATCTGGTGGGGATGTCCTCATCTCCTCAATGGAGGTTACCTTGTCGCAGAGACCTGCTGATACAGGGTCCCTTCGTTCATCAAAATATAGATTCTCCGAGGCTGACTGTGGGTAGATTGAACGCTTAGTGTTAGCCAAGAGAGGGTTTTCTGAGAGTGTTATCGACACTTTGGTTCATGCTCGTAAGCCAGTTACTCGTATCTACCATAAAGTATGGAGGACTTACTTGTACTGGTGTGAAGAGCATGACTTTTCCTGGCATATGGTTAAGGTTGCCAGAATTGTATCTTTTCTCCAGGATGGACTGGAGAAGGGTCTATCTGCTAGTTCCCTGAAGGGACAGATTTCGGCCCTGTCGGTGTTACTGCACAAGAGATTGGCTGAGCTTCCGGATGTGCAGTCCTCTGTTAAGGCTCTGACTAGGATCAGACCTGTGTTTAGATCTGGGGTTCCGCCTTGGAGTCTCAATCTTGTTTTTAGTGTTTTGCAGCAGGCTCCATTTGATCCTATGCATACTGTTGATATTAAATTGTTATCTTGGAAGGTTTTTTTTTTTTTTTGGCTATTTCCTCTGTGTGCAGAGTTTCTGAGATTTCTGCTTTGCAATGTGACCCCCCCCCCCCTTATCTTGTTTTCCATGCTGATAAGGCGGTTTTACGTACTAAATTAGGGTTCTGCCCCTAAGGTGGTGTCGGATCATAACATTAATCAAGAAATTGTTGTTCCTTCTTTGTGACCTAATCCTTCTTCAGCGAAGGAACGCTTGCTTCACAATCTAGATGTGTTTCGTGCCTTGAAGTTCTATCTTCAGGCTACTAAGGAATTCAGACAATCTTCCTCTTTTTCATCTATACGGGGAAGCGTAAGGGGCAGAAGGCTACTACAACTTCCCTATCTTTCTGGTTGAGGAGTGTCATCCTCTTTGCGTATAACACAGCAAGGTGACAGCCTCCTGAGAGGATAATGGCTCATTCCACTAGAACAGTGGGTTACTCTTGGGCTTTTAAGAATGAAGCCTCTATGGATCAGATTTGTAAGGCAGCTACCTGGTCCTCCTTACACACTTTTTCTAAATTTTACAAGTTTGATGTGTTTGCTTCGGCTGAAGCAGCTTTCGGGAGAAAAGTTTTGCAGGCTGTGGTGCCCTCAGAATAGGGCCTGTCTCTTTTTTGTTTCCTCTCGTTATTCATTCAGTGTCCTCTGGAGCTTGGGTATAGTTTTCCCAACAGTAAGAAATTAAGTTGTGGACTCTCCCTGCCTTATGGAAGGAAAACATAATTTCCATCTTAATGGGAGGAGAGTCCACTGCTTCATTCAAGAGGAGGCAAAGACACCCCAGCCAAAGGCTTTAATACCTCCCTACCTTCTTGATAACGCAAGAAGACAGGGTCACAGTGTGTCTCCTTTTAGCTGTATAGAATCAAGGGTTAATATGCCTGGAAAGGGGAGGATTTATGCATAATATCTTTATTGTGTTAATGCTACGTCATGTGTGAGATGAGGCTCTAGCAATGTGTGAACAGTCAGGTGAAGATCGGCGCGGTCCTGCATGGCACTCCATGGGACCGGGTGTTGCTTCTTCAACTTCCTCTTTCCTGATCGGCATTTGCGGGAGACGTAACGGTTTCTCTGTGGTCCGGGTCATAGGAGGTGGTGAGTGCCCCAGCCATTGGTGTATAAAGGTGCCATTTAATTTATCTCAGTCTGTATTAAAGGCACAAGCTATGGAGGATTCTTATATGTTAAAGGATACTCCCTCTTTAATCAAATCTAATACCTGTGTTTATTGTGAGGAGGTACAGGTTGATCCACCTGCTCAACTGTGTTTCACATGATTTGATAAGATTGCAATATCAAGAAGAATAAGATATTTAGTACTACTGAGCCGTTCACCTCTGAGGGTTCTCCGTCCCGCGAGGTGCGTTCCCAACATTCATCTCGGATTACACATGTAGCTCCCCAAGGCCCTACTAATCCTCCCGTGAGAGGAGCATCGTGGCCGCCAAATTTTGCTGCCCAGCTGCAAGAGGCAGTTTCTGCTGCCTTTAATGCCCTACCTCGCCCAGCGAAGCACAAGTGAAGGGAGAGACATAGCCTTCCATCCCAGGGATCATCTACTCTGTTGGATGTCTCTGAGAGATTATCCGATGAGGAGGACGCCTCCGACTCGTCGGAGGGTGCTCTCTGTGGGATGGAATTGGCGTCTTCTAGCCCTCCGGCTACAGAGGAGCCAGATTTCAAGTTTAAGATGGAGCATTTGCGCTTTTTACTGAAGGAAGTGCTTGCTACGTTGGAGATTCCGGAACCAAAGCTTCCAGAAGAACCTTCGATCCCTAAGCTAGATTTTACAAGGTTTACGAGGACAGGGTGGTGCCCCAGACCTTCCCAGTTCCTGTGAAGATGGCTACGATTATTAAGAATGAGTGGGAGAAACTGGGCGCATCCTTTTCTCCCTCTACCTCTTTTAAAAAGCTGTTCCACGTTCCGGACTCTCAGCTTGAGCTATTGGGGGCCATTCCAAAGGTGGATGGAGCTATCTCCACGCTCGCTAAGTGTACGACTATTCCCCTCGAGGATAGTTCGTCGTTCAAAGAGCCCATGGATAAGAAGTTAGAATCCATGATGAGAAAGATGTTCCAACTCACTGGGTTTGTTTTCCGACTGGCAGCGGCGATTGCTGCGGTGACTGGAGCGGCTACCTATTGGTGTGACGCACTGTCAGCTATGTTAGAGGTGGAGACCCCCCTCAAGGAAATACAGGAAAAGATTAAGGCCTTAAGGGTAGCTAACTCTTTTATCTGTGATGCAAACATGCAGATTATTCGCCTAAATGCCAAGACATCAGGTTTCTCTGTTCTAGCCCGCAGGGCTCTATGGTTAAAGTTGTGGTCTGCTGACATAACTTCCAAGTCTAGATCACTATCCCTTCTGTTTCAGGAGAAAGTTCTTTTTGGTCCAGGCCTGTACTCTATTATTTCCATGGTCACGTGAGACAAGGGTGCTTTACTTCCGCAGGATAAGAAGAATAAGCCTAAGGGCTCTACTTTTCGCCCCTTTCGTTTGGACAAGTCTCAATGCCAGCAGCCTGCTGCGAAGACCGAGCAGTCCAAGGGATCTTGAAAGCCAGCTCAATCTTGGAACAAGTCCAAGCAGAGGAAGAAGCCCGCCGAGACAAAGTCGGCATGAAGGGCGGCCCCTGATCCGTCACTGGATCGGGTAGGGGCAGACTATCTCTGTTCGCAGAGTCTTGGATCAAAGATGTCCATGATCCTTTGGTTCTGGAGGTTATCACACAGGGTTACAGGATAGGGTTCAGGACTCATCCCCCCACAGTGGCAGATTCCTCCTGTCAAACCTATCCTCAAGATCAGAGACGAGAATACGCCTTTCTAGAGTGCGTGAGGGATCTCTCTGTGTAATCGTTCCAGTAGCTCTAGCAGAAAGTGGTCTAGGGTACATGGTGGGAAATGTTTGTGTACCATGTCCCTTTAAGGTTAAAGGGACACTGAACCCAAATTTTCTCTTTTGTGATTCAGATAGAGCATGACATTTTAAGCAACTTTCTAATTTACTCCTATTATCAAGTTTTCTTTTTTCTCTTTGTATCTTTATTTGAAATGCAAGAATTTTTAGTTTAGATGCCGGCCCATAAATTCGTCCACCAATAAAAAAGTGCTGTCCAGAGTTCTGAACCTAGAAAAAAAGCTTAGATGCCTTCTTTCTCCTACATTGGTGTGTCCGGTCCACGGCTTCATCCTTACTTGTGGGATATTCTCTTCCCCTACAGGAAATGGCAAAGAGAGCACACAGCAAAAGCTGTCCATATAGCCCCCCCTCTGGCTCCGCTCCCCAGTCATTCTCTTTGCCGCTCTGAACAAGTAGCATCTCCACGGGGATGGTAAAGAGTTTGTTGTGTTAGTTGTAGTTTTATTTCTTCTATCAAGAGTTTGTTATTTTAAAATAGTGCCGGTTTGTACTATTTACTCTACAACAGAAAGTGATGAAGATTTCTGTTAAAAGAGGAGTATGATTTTAGCACCAGTAACTAAAATCCATTGCTGTTCCCACGCAGGACTGTTGAAACCAGAGAACTTCAGTTGGGGGGAACAGTTTGCAGACTTATCTGCTTCAGGTATGACCAGTCTCTTTTCTAACAAGACCCAGTAATGCTAGAAGACTGTCTGTTTTCCCTTATGGGACCGGTAAGCCATTTTCTTAGACTCAGTAACAGAATTAAGGCTTATAAATTGGGCTCTATGCTGGTTGACACTATTGTGGGCTAATCGATTAGTTTTTATCATATTATATGACAATTGGAGTGTTTTTTGTGAACTTTGAAACACTTTTGGGAACGTTTATTACGCCTGGCAGTTGTTTAGACGCCTAATCTAGTCAGAAAGGCCCCTTCACTCTGGTATGCAGAGGGAGGAGGCCTCATTTTCGCGCCTCAGTTGCGCAGTTACTTCCATAGGCAGTGCATGCAGCTTCATGTGAGAGGGTCCTGTGACTGAGAAAAGGACTCAGGGAGGCTTAATTCTGTGGTGAATCACCCCTAAGGAAGGTAAAAGCCGCAGCAAAGTCTGTGGCAGGGACTGTAGTGTGTTTAAACCGGTAAATTGAACTATTAGCTCCGGTTTGCTCATTTAAGGGTTTAGAGACTTGAAATTTGGTGTGCAATACTTTCAAAGCATTAAGACACTGGGGTGTAAATTTCAGAAAGATTTGATATTTCTTTGATAGTTTTTTTTTGAACATTCAGAAATAAAGTGTGCTCTTTTTATTATTTAAAGAGACAGTAACGGTTTTGTTTAAAATTGTTTTTTATTGCATTAACTGCCTGCCTAAATCTGTCTAACATGTCTGTACCTTCAGATATCATATGTTCTGTGTGTATGGAGGCCAAGGTGGTTCCCCCTTTAAATGTATGTGCAAAATGTGCCATGGCGTCCAAACAAAGTAAGGACAGTACTGTCACATTTAATAAGGTTGCCCAAGATGATTCTTCTAATGAAGGTAGTGGGCAAAGTTCATCATCCTCTCCTTCTGTGTCAACACCAGTTTTTGCCCGTGCAGGCGATACCTAGTACATCTAGCGCGCCAATGCTTGTTACTATGCAGCAATTAACAGCAGTAATGGATAATTCTATAGCAGCTCTTTTATCCAAACTGCCAGCATTTCCCAGAAAGCGTGATTGCTCAGTTTTAAATACAGAGGATGAGCAAGTAGGCGCTGACGATAATTTACCTGTTATACCCTCACATCAATCTGAGTTGGCAGTGAGGGAGGGTCTGTCTGAGGGAGAAATTTCTGATTCAGGAAAAATTTCTCAGCAGGCAGAACCTGATATCGTGGCATTTAAATTTAAGCTAGAACATCTCCGCGCCCTGCTTAAGGAGGTGCTAGCTACTCTTGATGATTGTGATTCTTTGGTAATTCCAGAGAAGTTGTGCAAAATGGACAAATTCTTAGAGGTCCCAGTGCACGCTGATGCTTTTCCGATACCCAAGAGGGTGGCGGAAATAGTGACTAAGGAGTGGGAGAAGCCAGGTGTACCTTTTGTTCCACCTCCTATATTTAAGAAAATGTTCCCCATTGTCGACCCCAGAAGGGACGCATGGCAAACGGTCCCTAAGGTAGAGGGGGCAGTTTCAACGCTAGCCAAGCGCACAACTATTCCTATAGAGGACAGTTGTGCTTTCAAAGATCCTATGGATAAAAAATTGGAAGGATTGCTTAAAAAGAATTTTGTTCAGCAGGGTTTCCTTCTTCAACCAACTTCGTGCATTATTCCTGTCACCACGGCGGCGTCTTTTTGGTTCGAGGAACTGGAAAGTTCGCTCCAAAAGGAGACTCCATATGATGAAGTCATGGACAGAATTCACGCACTAAAGTTGGCTAATTCCTTTATTTTGGATGCCGCTTTTCAATTGGCAAAATTAGCGGCGAAAAACTCAGGTTTTGCAATAGTGGTGCGCAGGGCGCTTTGGCTAAAATCTTGGTCGGCGGATGTGTCGTCCAAAACAAAATTACTTAACATTCCTTTCAAAGGTAAGACCCTTTTCGGGCCAGAATTGAAGTAGATTATTTCAGACATCACTGGGGGAAAGGGCCATGCCCTCCCACAGGATAGGCCTTTCAAGGCTAAGAACAAATCTAATTTTCGTTCCTTTCGCAATTTCAGGAACGGACCGGCTTCTAACTCTGCAGCCTCTAGACAAGAGGGTAACTCTTCACAGCCTAAACCAGCATGGAAACCATTGCAAGGCTGGAACAAGGGTAAACAGGCCAAGAAGCCTGCTGCTGCTAGGACCGGATCTAGTAGGGGGCAGACTTTCTCTCTTTGCTCAGGCTTGGGCAAGAGATGTTCCGGATCCCTGGGCACTAGAAATAGTCTCTCAGGGGTATCTTCTAGAGTTCAAGGAACTTCCTCCAAGGGGAAGGTTCCACATGTCTCGCTTATCTTCAGACCAGATAAAGAGACAGGCATTCTTACATTGCGTAGGAGACCTATTAAAAATGGGAGTGATAAACCCAGTTCCAACAGCGGAACAAGATGTGGGTTTTTAATCAAACCTGTTTGTAGTTCCCAAAAAGAGGGAACCTTCAGGCCAATTCTGGATTTAAAAATTCTAAACAAATTCCTCAGAGTTCCATCATTCAAAATGGAAACCATTCGGACGATTTTACCAACAATCCAGGAGGGTCAATATATGACTACCGTGGACTTAAAGGATGCGTACTTGCATATTCCTATCCACAAAGATCATCATCAGTTCCTGAGGTTCGCCTTTCTGGACAAACATTACCAGTTCGTGGCTCTTCCGTTCGGTTTAGCCACTGCTCCCAGAATTTTCACAAAGGTGCTTGGGTCCCTTCTAGCGGTCCTAAGGCCGAGGGGCATTGCTGTAGCACCTTACCTAGACGACATTCTAATCCAAGCGTCGTCCCTTTCCAAAGCAAGGGCTCATACAGACATTGTTTTAGCCTTTCTCAGGTCTCACGGGTGGAAGGTGAACATAGAAAAGAGTTCCCTGTCCCCGTCCACAAGGGTTCCTTTTCTGGGAACAATAATAGATTCTGTGGAAATAAAGATATTTCTGACAGAGGTCAGAAAGTTAAAACTTCTAAACGCTTGTCGAGTTCTTCAATCTATTCCTCAGCCTTCCATAGCTCAGTGCATGGAAGTAATAGGACTAATGGTTGCAGCAATGGACGTGGTTCCTTTTGCTCGAATTCATTTAAGACCATTGCAACTGTGCATGCTCAAACAGTGGAATGGGGATTATGCAGACTTGTCTCCCCAGATTCAAGTAGACCAGGTAACCAGAGACTCACTCCTCTGGTGGTTGACTCAGGATCACCTGTCTCAGGGAATGAGTTTCCAAAAGACCAGAGTGGGTCATTGTCACGAACGACGCCAGTCTCTTAGGCTGGGGCGCGGTCTGGGACTCTCTGAAAGCTCAGGGTCTATGGTCTCGGGAAGAGTCTCTTCTCCCGATAAACATTTTGGAACTGACAGCGATATTCAATGCGCTCCTGGCTTGGCCTCAACTAGCGAAGGCCAGATTCATAAGATTTCAGTCGGACAACATGACGACTGTAGCGTACATCAATCATCAGGGGGGAACAAAGAGTTCCTTGGTGATGAGAGAGGTTTCCAAGATCATCAGATGGGCAGAGAATCACTCCTGCCATCTATCTGCAATTCACATCCCAGGAGTAGACAACTGGGAAGCGGATTATTTGAGTCGGCAGACTTTCCATCCGGGGGAGTGGGAACTTCACCCGGAGGTCTTTGCCCAGTTAACTCAACTATGGGGCACTCCAGATATGGATCTGATGTCGTCTCGTCAGAACTCCAAGGTTCCTCGCTACGGGTCCAGATCCAGGGATCCCAAGGCGACACTAGTGGATGCATTGGTGGCGCCCTGGTCGTTCAATCTGGCTTATGTGTTTCCACCGTTCCCTCTCCTTCCCAGGCTTGTAGCCAGGATCAAACAGGAGAAGGCCTCTGTGATTCTAATAGCTCCTGCATGGCCACGCAGGACTTGGTATGCAGACCTGGTGAATATGTCATCGGCTCCACCATGGAAGCTACCTTTGGGCAGGATCTTCTAGTACAAGGTCCATTCGAACATCCAAATCTAGTCTCTCTGCAACTGACTGCTTGGAAATTGAACGCTTGATTCTATCTAAGCGTGGGTTTTCAGATT
The DNA here is from genome assembly GCF_027579735.1 of Bombina bombina. Taxonomy (NCBI): domain Eukaryota; kingdom Metazoa; phylum Chordata; class Amphibia; order Anura; family Bombinatoridae; genus Bombina; species Bombina bombina. The sequence continues at coordinate 81,081,825 of NC_069509.1, forward strand.
CGGTTATAGATACTCTGGTTCAAGCCAGAAAACCTGTGACTAGGAAAATTTACCATAAGATATGGCAAAAATATATCCGTTGGTGCGAATCCAAGGGATTCTCTTGGAGTAAAATTAAAATTCCTAGGATACTTTCCTTTCTCCAAGAGGGTTTGGATAAAGGTTTGTCAGCTAGTTCTTTAAAAGGACAGATATCTGTTCTGTCTGTTTTGTTGCACAAACGTCTGGCAGCCGTGCCAGATGTACAGGCGTTTGTACAGGCGTTAGTCAGAATCAAGCCTGTCTACAGACCTATGACTCCTCCATGGAGTCTAAATTTAGTTCTTTCAGTTCTTCAAGGGGTTCCGTTTGAACCCTTACATTCCATAGATATTAAGTTACTATCTTGGAAAGTTCTGTTTTTGGTTGCTATTTCTTCTGCTAGAAGAGTTTCTGAACTGTCTGCTTTGCAGTGTACTTCACCCTATCTGGTATTCCATACAGATAAGGTAGTTTTACGTACCAAGCCTGGTTTTCTTCCAAAAGTTGTTTCCAACAGGAATATTAACCAGGAAATAGTTGTTCCTTCTCTGTGTCCGAATCCAGTTTCGAAGAAGGAACGTTTGTTACACAACCTAGATGTGGTCCGTGCTTTAAATTCTATTTAGAAGCAACAAAGGATTTCAGGCAGACATCATCCTTGTTTGTCGTTTATTCTGGTAAGAGGAGAGGACAGAAAGCTACTGCTACCTCTCTTTCTTTTTGGCTGAAAAGCATCATCCGATTGGCTTATGAGACTGCCGGACGGCAGCCTCCGAACGAATTACAGCTCACTCTACTAGAGCTGTGGCTTCCACATGGGCCTTCAAGAACGAGGCTTCTGTTGATCAGATCTGTAAGGCAGCGACTTGGTCTTCTCTGCATACTTTTGCCAAATTTTACAAATTCGATACTTATGCTTCTTAGGAGGCTGTTTTTGGGAGAAAGGTTTTGCAAGCTGTGGTGCCTTCCGTTTAGGTTACCTGACTTGTTCCCTCCCTTCATCCGTGTCCTAAAGCTTTGGTATTGGTTCCCACAAGTAAGGATGAAGCCGTGGACCGGACACACCAATGTAGGAGAAAACAGAATTTATGTTTACCTGATAAATTTCTTTCTCCTACGGTGTGTCCGGTCCACAGCCCGCCCTGGCTTTTAGTCAGGTTTAAAATTTTTATTTCTGTACACTACAGTCACCACGGCACCCTATAGTTTCTCCTTTTTCTCCTAACCGTCGGTCGAATGACTGGGGGGGCGGAGCCAGAGGGGGAGCTATATGGACAGCTTTTGCTGTGTGCTCTCTTTGCCATTTCCTGTAGGGGAAGAGAATATCCCACAAGTAAGGATGAAGCCGTGGACCGGACACACCGTAGGAGAAAGAAATTTATCAGGTAATCATAAATTCTGTTTTTTCAAATAAAGATAGGAAGAGAACAAAGAAAAATTGATAATAGGAGTAAATTAGAAAGTTGCTTAAAATTGCATGCTCTATCTGAATCACGAAAGAAAAAATTTGGGTTCAGTATCCCTTTAAAGCAGCAGAATACATAAGCCTGAAAACAATATGAAGATGTATTAAAAAATTAAATGTAATGCTTTAGTGTCCATAAAGCAATGGGCGTCGCCATGTTGTAACCTAGGATTCCTTCTCTCCCAAGACCAATTAAAGACCGTTATAAATAGTTCACTCTGTACCACTGTGTGTGCAACCAATGGCTGTGAAGACTAGAAATAGTCGGCCAGATTACGAGTTTTGCGTTATGGCTCATAACGCTGCTTTTTCACTACCGCTGGTATTACAGGTGTTGTAGGTATAGCTGTACCGCACACCTTTTTGGCCGTAACACAACGTAACTACCACACCTTTCAAAAAGTCATTTTTCAATGGGACTTCCATTACGAGTTTGCCTGTCCGGCCAAAAAGTGAGCAGTACAGCCTATAACTACAAGATCCATACCGTAAACTGAAAGTCTCATACTCTGCAAGGGAGCAGGTTCAGGAGGTGGGAACTATTGTGCAAAGGTGTCAGGTTCTGGGGTTAAATTGTGTTTTGTCTGCGTGTGTCTTTCCTTTTTGGCATAATTAAACAGGTACAAGGTTTTAGGAAATAAAGGTGATGGTTTTATTTATAGGATAATTAGCAATGCAGAGATATGCAATTAGATAAGGCAATGTCTATAGGCTGTAGCATTAGGCAGGAATACAGATCTTTGTAATAACAGGCATGATACTTGCATATGCTGTAGATTGGAACTGTGTAATAACAGGCTGGAATGCAGAGCTTTGTAATAACAGGCAGGATACTTGCATATGCTGTAGACTGGAACTGTGTAATAACAGGCAGGAATGCAGTTCTTTGTATAACAGGCAGGATACTTGCATATGCTGTAGACTGGAACTGTGTAATAACAGGCAGGAATGTAGAGCTTTGTATAACAGGCAGGATACTTGCATATGCTGTAGACTGGAACTGTGTAATAGCAGGCAGGAATGCAGATCTTTGTATAACAGGCAGGATACTTGCATATGCTGTAGACTGGAACTGTGTAATAACAGGCAGGAATGCAGAGCTTTGTATAACAGGCAGGATACTTGCATATGCTGTAGACTGGAACTGTGTAATAACAGTCAGGAATGCAGAGCTTTGTATAACAGGCAGGATATTTGCATATGCTGTAGACTGGAACTGTGTAATAACAGGCAGGAATGCAGAGCTTTGTAATAACAAGCAGGATACTTGCATATGCTGTAGACTGGAACTGTGTAATAACAGGCAGGAATGCAGGGCTTTGTAATAACATACAAGATACTTGCATATGATGTAGACTGGAACACTGTAGTAACAAACAGGAAACTTGCATAGACTGCAAACTGGAACTCTATAGTATCAGGTAACAAGCAAGCAAAAGTACCTGAGTCAGTCTTTAGGAAATTGAGAATTAGGCAAGATCAATTGCCAGGAAATCAGTCCAAAAACGAAATACAGTGCCAAGGGAATATCCAGAAGAGTAGTCAGGAAATGAAGCAGAAATCAAGAACCAGGAAATCCAACAAATCTGTATTTCACTTAGGAAACAGGACCAGAGGGTCTTTCAGAGTATAACACTCAATGTCAAGGCCTAGAACTACCAGCATATCTCCCAGATATAGCAGGCTGCTGATTAAATGATTTGTTTTTCAGCTGGTAAGCAGGTGGAGCCAGAGAGCCAAAGTTGCAGCAAACAGAAAAACCCAATATTCTTAGCCTGTGATCAAGCCATCTGGTGGCAGAGAGGCAAGACATCAGGCTGGGAAAGAACAGCAGCAGAAATAGAAACAGGTCCCAGGTTCAATTCCAGGCTGGGTCATGACAGAAAGTCAGTAGTTATGGGTTTTACGTTACAACGCCTTAACATAAAACTTATAACTAAAGTGTTACAAAGTATACAAACACCCATAAACTACCTATTAACCCCTAAACCAAGGCCCTCCCGCATCGCAAATACTAAAATAAAATTATTAACCCCTAATCTGCTTCTCTGGACATCGCCACCACTATAATAAACATATTAACCCCTAAACCTCCACACTCCCGCATCGCAAACACTAGTTAAATATTATTAACCCCTAATCTGCAGCCCCCAATGTAGCCGCCACTATACTAAAGTTATTAACCCCTAAACCTAACGCTAACGTAACCCTAACCCTAACACCCACTAACTTTAACCTAATTAAAATAATTAAAAATAAAAATTACAATTAATACCTAAATTATTGCTATTTAAAACTAAATAAATACTTACCTGTAAAATAAAACCTAAGCTAGCTACAATATAACTAATAGCTATATTGTATCAAGCTTATGTTTTATTTTTATTTCACAGCTAAGTTTGTATTTATTTTAACTAGGTTGATTAGTTAGTAAATATTTATTAACTATTTACTAACTACCTAGTAAAAATAAATACAAATTTACCTGTAAAATAAAACCTAACCTGCCTTACACTAACACCTAACATTACACTAAAATTAAATAAATTACATTAAATACAATTAACTAAATTACAAAAAAAATAAACACTAAATTACACAAAATAAAAAAGAAATGATCAAATATTTAAACTAATTACACCTAATCTAATAGCCCTATCAAAATAAAAAAAAAACCTCAAAAAAAACAAAAAACCTAGCCTAAACTAAACTGCCAATAGCCCTTAAAAGGGCCTTTTGCTGGGCATTGCCCAAAAGAAATCAGCTCTTTTACCTGTAAAAAAAAATACAAACAACCCCCCAACAGTAAAATCCACCACTCACACAACTAAACCCCCCAAATAAAATCCTATCTAAATAAACCTAAGCTCCCCATTGCCCAGAAAAGGGCATTTGGATGGGCATTGCCCTTAAAAGGGCATATAGCTCTTTTACCTTGCCCAAAGTCCCTAATCTAAAAATAAAACCCACCCTATAAACCCTTAATAAAACCTAACACTAACCCCTGAAGATCCACTTACAGTTTTTGAAGACCGGATATCCATCCTCATCCAGCCGGGAGAAGTCTTCATCCGAGCGGGCAGAAGTCCTCAACGAAGCTGGGAGAAGTCTTCATCCAAGCGGCAAGAAGTCGTCCTCCAGACGGGCAGAAGTCTTGTTCCAGACCGCATCTTCTATCTTCATCCTTCCGACGTGGAGCGACTCCATCTTCAAGACATCCGGCACAGAGCATCCTCTTCATACGGTCCCAGCCGTACACTGAAGGTTCCCTTTAAGGGACATCATACAAGATGGCGTCCCTTGCATTCCGATTGGCTGATAGAATTCTATCAGCCAATCGGGATTAAAGGGTAAAAAATCCTATTGGCTGATTGCAGCCAGGTATTTGTGTGCAGTATGGAGCTCAATGCAGCCATATCGCCGGGTTTTTACAAACCTGTAATAGCAGCGCTATTAAAGGTGAGCGGTGACAATAACTTGCAAGTTATTACCGAGTCACTCATAACGCAAAACTCGTAATCTAGCCGAGTGTTAGGTCTAGAGTATTCACTGTAACAGGAATTTGAAAGAGTGGACAAAATACAAATGTACATGTAATTGGAAAGTTTTATTTAAAAACTGTTTGCTCTGTTTGAATCATGTATGTTGAAAGGGATAAAAAATTTACTTCTTTCTCATGGTATTCTTGTTGAACATAGGAAGAGTGCACATTGCTAGAGCAATACATGACAGGAAACACTGCTGCCACCTAATGTTCTTGCAAATGTATAACATAGTTATAAAACTGCTGCCATACATATTGATCCAGTCACGTGCACACATCTTCTTACCTGCTTTTCAACAAAGAATACTAAGAGAATAAAGAAAATAACATAATAGATTTAAATTGGAAAGTTTTTTTAAATTGTTACACTCTATCTGAAATATGAAAAAAAGAATTGTGTTTTATGTCCCCATAACTTTGACTTCCATGTTGCTTTAAAGGGACACTGAACCCAATTTTTTTTCTTTCATGATTCAGATAGAGCATACAATGTTAAGCAACTTTCTAATTTACTCCTATTATCAATTTTCTTCGTTCTCTTGCTATCTTTACTTGAAAAAGAATACATCTAAGCTAAGGAGCCAGCCAATTTTTGGTTTAGACACTGGACAGCACTTGTTTATTGGTGGGTGAATTTATCCACCAATCAGCAAGAACAACCCGGGTTGTTCACCAAAAATGGGCCGGCTTCTACACTTAAATTCTTGCTTTTCAAATAAAGATACAAAGAGAATGAAGAATATTTGATAATAGGAGTAAATTAGAAAGTTGCTTAAAATTGCTGCTCTATCTGATTAAGGAAAGAAAAAAATCTCAGGACTGTGAGAGGTTTCTAAAGCTCTTTAGAAACTGAGTGAGGCTCTGATGAGCTGACTCAAACAAACAACTGCACAAGTATCACTGATAATATACAGCAAATGAGTCTAAAAATATTATTTCTTTACATTCATATTGCCTCATAGCTCTTCTGGACATAACTTCTAATAATGTCCCAGCTTTAATCACTCCCTGGCTTTAAGAGACAGTCAGCACCGTTTAAAGGGACATAATACTCATATGCTAAATCACTTGAAACTGATGCAGCATAACTGTAAAAAGCTGACAGGAAAATATCACCTGAGCATCTCTATGTAAAAAAGGAAGAAATGAACTGCAGCCAATCAGCATCAACAGTGCTGAGGTCATGAACTCTTTTACTGTGATCTCATGAGATTTCATAGTAAACGTCCTTAAACTGAATAGGGAAATAAGACGTGTGTGCACCTAAGCTCACTCCCTTAGCTGTCCCGGGACAGACATACTGATTTGCTGCTTAGAAGTCCTTTACAATGGGAGGTGGCTACTGAGGAACTTTTGAGGTAAAATATCTTTCTTTTTTACATAGAGATGTTCAGGTGATATTTTCTAGTCAGCTTTTTACAGCTATGCTGCATCACTTTCAAGTGTTTCAACATTTGGGTATCATGGCCCTTTAATTACAAGCCATTTCTGTTGTGTTGCTATAGAATAAAATATCAGCCAAGTCTTAAAGGGACATTAAAACCCAACATTTTCTTTCATGATTCAGACTGAGAATACAATTATAAACAACATTCCAATTTACTCCTATTATCTAATTTGCTTCATTCTTTAGATATCCTTTGTTGAAAAAATAGCAAAGCACATAGGCGAGCCAATCACACGAGGCATCTATGTGCAGCCACCAATCAGCAACTACTAAGCCTATCTAGATGTGCTTTTCAGCAAAGAATATCAAGATATGAAACTGCTGATTGGAGCAAATTAGATATGAAGCAAATTAGATAATAGAAGTAAATTAGAAAGTTGTTTATATTTGCATGCTCTTTCTAAATCATGAAAGAAAAAAATGTGGGTTTCATGTCCCTTTAACTTTTTGAAACAAATGAACATCCTTTTTAGTGCAATTATTTTTCAATAGCCAGACTCCACCCACCATTTGCCTTATTTGGAGCCAATCTGGGCTTTAGTCTGCAGCTAGCAACTGTTGTAAATTAAGTGTTTTGCAGTTTTTATCAGTTAAAGCCAATTAGGGAAATATGTAGCCAAGTTAGCCTTGAGAAATCAGCAGGGTGCATGTCAAGGTCTGAGAGTTAGAAATTGCTCATTTTTTTTTATGGATCAGCATCTCCCCTATAGCCTACATGTCCTCATCACATTACTGATCAGACCCCTGCCCCTGCAGCAAACTGCAGTTATATAAGAAGACCCTAGGACTCTATAGCCCTTCTATATGTTGTGTATATATATCAGACACCTGTTCTCTCAGCCCCTATATAAGCTGTATGTATATAAGAATACTCTAGACTCTATAGCCCTTCTATATGTTGTGTATATATACCGGTATATCAGACTCCTGTTCTCTCAGCCCCTATATAAGCCGTATGTATATAAGAATACTCTAGACTCTGTAGCCCTTCTATATGTTGTGTATATATATATCAGACTCCTGTTCTCTCAGCCCCTATATAAGCCGTATGTATATAAGAATACTCTAGACTCTATAGCCCCTCTATATGTTGTGTATATATATCAGACTCCTGTTCTCTCAGCTCCTATATAAGCCGTATGTATATAAGAATACTCTAGACTCTATAGCCCTTCTATATGTTGTGTATATATACCGGTATATCAGACTCCTGTTCTCTCAGCCCCTATATAAGCCGTATGTATATAAGAATACTCTAGACTCTGTAGCCCTTCTATATGTTGTGTATATATATATCAGACTCCTGTTCTCTCAGCCCCTATATAAGCCGTATGTATATAAGAATACTCTAGACTCTATAGCCCCTCTATATGTTGTGTATATATATCAGACTCCTGTTCTCTCAGCTCCTATATAAGCCGTATGTATATAAGAATACTCTAGACTCTATAGCCCCTCTATATGTTGTGTATATATATATAAGACTCCTGTTCTCTCAGCCCCTATATAAGCCGTATGTATATAAGAATACTCTAGACTCTATAGCCCCTCTATATGTTGTGTATATATATATCAGACTCCTGTTCTCTCAGCCCCTATATAAGCCGTATGTATATAAGAATACTCTAGACTCTATAGCCCCTCTATATGTTGTGTATATATATATATCAGACTCCTGTTCTCTCAGCCCCTATATAAGCCGTATGTATATAAGAATACTCTAGACTCTATAGCCCCTCTATATGTTGTGTATATATATATATATCAGACTCCTGTTCTCTCAGCCCCTATATAAGCCGTATGTATATAAGAATACTCTAGACTCTATAGCCCCTCTATATGTTGTGTATATATATATCAGACTCCTGTTCTCTCAGCCCCTATATAAGCCGTATGTATATAAGAATACTCTAGACTCTATAGCCCCTCTATATGTTGTGTATATATATCAGACTCCTGTTCTCTCAGCCCCTATATAAGCCGTATGTATATAAGAATACTCTAGACTCTATAGCCCTTCTATATGTTGTGTATATATATATCAGACTCCTGTTCTCTCAGCTCCTATATAAGCCGTATGTATATAAGAATACTCTAGACTCTATAGCCCTTCTATATGTTGTGTATATATATATCAGACTCCTGTTCTCTCAGCTCCTATATAAGCCGTATGTATATAAGAATACTCTAGACTCTATAGCCCCTCTATATGTTGTGTATATATATCAGACTCCTGTTCTCTCAGCTCCTATATAAGCCGTATGTATATAAGAATACTCTAGACTCTATAGCCCCTCTATATGTTGTGTATATATATATCAGACTCAAGTTCTCTCAGCTCCTATATAAGCCGTATGTATATAAGAATACTCTAGACTCTATAGCCCCTCTATATGTTGTGTATATATATATAAGACTCCTGTTCTCTCAGCCCCTATATAAGCCGTATGTATATAAGAAGACCCTAGACTCTATAGCCCCTCTATATGTTGTGTATATATATATCAGACTCCTGTTCTCTCAGCCCCTATATAAGCCGTATGTATATAAGAATACTCTAGACTCTATAGCCCCTCTATATGTTGTGTATATATATATATAAGACTCCTGTTCTCTCAGCCCCTATATAAGCCGTATGTATATAAGAATACTCTAGACTCTATAGCCCCTCTATATGTTGTGTATATATATATAAGACTCCTGTTCTCTCAGCCCCTATATAAGCCGTATGTATATAAGAAGACCCTAGACTCTATAGCCCCTCTATATGTTGTGTATATATATATCAGACTCCTGTTCTCTCAGCCCCTATATAAGCCGTATGTATATAAGAATACTCTAGACTCTATAGCCCCTCTATATGTTGTGTATATATATATCAGACTCCTGTTCTCTCAGCTCCTATATAAGCCGTATGTATATAAGAATACTCTAGACTCTATAGCCCCTCTATATGTTGTGTATATATATATATATAAGACTCCTGTTCTCTCAGCCCCTATATAAGCCGTATGTATATAAGAATACTCTAGACTCTATAGCCCCTCTATATGTTGTGTATATATATATATCAGACTCCTGTTCTCTCAGCTCCTATATAAGCCGTATGTATATAAGAATACTCTAGACTCTATAGCCCCTCTATATGTTGTGTATATATATATGACTCCTGTTCTCTCAGCCCCTATATAAGCCGTATGTATATAAGAATACTCTAGACTCTATAGCCCCTCTATATGTTGTGTATATATATATCAGACTCCTGTTCTCTCAGCTCCTATATAAGCCGTATGTATATAAGAATACTCTAGACTCTATAGCCCCTCTATATGTTGTGTATATATATATCAGACTCCTGTTCTCTCAGCCCCTATATAAGCCGTATGTATATAAGAATACTCTAGACTCTATAGCCCCTCTATATGTTGTGTATATATATATATATATAAGACTCCTGTTCTCTCAGCCCCTATATAAGCCGTATGTATATAAGAAGACCCTAGACTCTATAGCCCCTCTATATGTTGTGTATATATATATCAGACTCCTGTTCTTTCAGCCCCTATATAAGCCGTATGTATATAAGAATACTCTAGACTCTATAGCCCTTCTATATGTTGTGTATATATATCAGACTCCTGTTCTCTCAGCCCCTATATAAGCCGTATGTATATAAGAATACTCTAGACTCTATAGCCCCTCTATATGTTGTGTATATATATATCAGACTCCTGTTCTTTCAGCCCCTATATAAGCCGTATGTGTATATCAGATTGCATGTTGGACCCCTGCACTTCAGCACCTCTATACATATCCTCACTTGATTTCAGATCAGACCACTGGACCTGCAGCTCCCCCCATGTAGGCTGCATATACTCATCAGACTTCTATAAGCTGCATGTATATATCAGACTACTGGCCCTGTACATCCTCTATAAGCCGCACATCAGACTTCAGAGACCAGTAAGCCCTGCTGCCCCTTTATCAGCCAAATGCCCTCATCAGTCTCATCAGAGAAGCATTATGAAAAAGTAAGTGTGCCACAGGTGTTGACCGCCCCTTTAAACCCCAGGCAAGAAAGGGTCAGAAACGCGTCTGTCCCTTTCTCCCTGCATGTAGTTTTATGCATTTTTTGTTTATAGTCTCCATGCTTTAATATGCTTTTTGTTTTACCCGTGCTCCTCTTTTTCCGCTGTTAAGAATGTATGATGACCTTGGCATTGCTCTACTACTTCATCATGTGCTAAAGTCAGATTTTTACTTTTTTAAAGCTGCTTTAACCCTGTTCCATGCAATCACATTTAATAAGAGTTATGCTATAAGCAAACGGATGATTATAATACGGTCATTGCCAGGTTTGGTGACTCAGCTGCCGCCACACCTCTGCCATGAGCAGCCCATTATGACTGCAGGATCTTTACTCCTATTCTGCCCATCCTCTCTTTTCACTTTAGCAACAATGCGCTTCTCCTGCCATCACTGGCTAAACATAAACAGGATATTGATTAAGCCGAGGACTGTTTCATTGTGCCAAATTACTGCAGAGGTTTTGTCACACAGTGTGGTGACTTTTGTATTGGTACCAGCCTTTGTCAGCTTAACTTCTGCTGTTCAGTATGTTGCTGAAGGTTATGGCACCAGACATTAAGAAACTATCTGTGTTCAAGATACATAAAAGTACAAAAAAAAATACCATAATGTGTTAGACTATATTATCAGGGACAGCTTTATAATTGGTCCACATAACCCAGGCAGCACTTGACAGGGGCAACAAATAGGGAGAGTATATTCTGGATAATAAGGGGGCGATTTATCAAGCTGAGGCGGACAGGGGCCCACATACGCGCCCCTGTCCGCCAAAGCTTGCCTCTGGCGGAATTCAGCATTGCACACGAGCGCTATTTTGCGCTCGCATGCAATCCCACCCCCTGCCTGCGCACAGCCAATCACGTACCGGCAGGAGCTGTACATCTCTTGACCGGGGAGATTGAAATTTGCCACCTAAGAGGTGTCGAAAGGGTAGGGAAGCAGTGGTCGGATGGCTGCTACTTAAATACGGCGTGCAGGTTCTCTTGTCAGAACCTGCAGTCGTAGGCAGGCGAAATCCTGCTGAAGAGCTTGATAAATCGTCCCCTAAGTGTTTTTATAGAGAATTAAATCTTATATTATTCCCAGCTGCACGTCCCTATTTAAATTTTTAATCTGTTGAACTTTAAAAGGACAATACAGTCAATATTAAAGTTTCATGATTTAGATAATACATTCAATTTTAAAAGAAAACTTTCTAATATACTTCCATTATCAAAACGTGCACATTCTTTTTATATGCACACTTTCTGAGGCTCCAGCTTCTACTGAGTATGAGAAAAGTGCACAGTGTATATATTTTGTGATTGTCTATCTAGTCTGCCCAATTTTCTGATACTTTCATTAGTTCCTGGCCTTATCTTATACCTAGCATAACCTTATGCCTATCCCATGCATGTTTAAACTACTTCATTGTCTCTACCACTTCTGCTGGATGGCTATTCCACCATGCATCCACTACCCTCTCTGTAAAGAGAGTGTTTTTTGATGGTTTTAATTTGAAATGTACCTTGATGTCCTTCACTAACGTCTGTACTTTGGAAAATGTCCGCCACAGCCTTGGTCCGTGCCTATCCCTGGGAACAACTGACTGGTTAGATTTAGACTGAAGTGTGCAGAGAGCTGAGGGGCATCATTTTATTCTTGGACCCAGGCAGCACAATGCCTTTAGCCGTAACTGCATATTATCATTGCACTGTTGCTTGTACATATAACTATGTTTTTACCCCTGCAGTAGTACACTACTGGGACCTAGCTGAACCAATGTGAAACGGCATATGTATGCAGCCACCAATAATCAGCTAGCTCCCAGTAGTGCATTGCTGCTCTTGAAACTACCTAGATATACTTTAAAAAAAAAAAAAAAGTAAAATAAAATAATCTTTTTAAATCACATGCTCTAGCTCAGTGGATTTCAAGCCTATCCACTGACCTCCCTAACAGGCCAGATTTTCAGGATGTTTGAACTGGAGCACAGGTGAAATCAGCTGATTAGTGAAGATGGTTATTAACCTGCTCTTTCCCAAGGTAATCCTGAAAATCTTGCCTGTTAGGGAGGTCTGAGGATAGGTTTGAAAACCCCTCTTCTATCTAAACTATGCAATTTCAAACAACTTTCCAATTTGCTTCTTTTACCAAATTTGCTTTGTTTTCTTTGTTGAAGAGCCTACCTAGGTAGACTCTGGATCAGCAATGCATTACTGGGAGCAGCTTCCAATCACCAGCTAACTTCCAGTAGTACATTGACACTCCCGATTCTACCTAGGTATTCTTTAATTAAAGGATACCAAGAGACAGAAGCAAATTATAAATAAAAAATTGTTTAAAATTGAATTCTCTACCTGAATCATGGAAGTTTAAGTTTGACTTATTCTGTCCCTTTAATGAACAAATTCAAGCAAGTTAAAGTCTGTAATATCTGTTTCTTCTAGGTATATAAAATAATTTATACTTCTCCTCTATGATCACATGCTGTATTATACTTTACTGTCGATCAATCACGCATTATTCGCTATGTGGCCTCTTCGGGTGAGCAGCTGATTTCCTGATGTTATCTGTTACTACGGCATGTTGTGTTTATGTCCACTCAGTGCTCAAACGTGCGAGTGTATGACACAGAATCCTCCCACACATGCTTATATTCTGCTTTACCTTTTATATTGAACATATCTTCGGGTTCGTGTACAAGGTAATGCAGTTTAAGATAGATAGAAAACATTTAGAGTGTTATAGTTACAACAATAAAACAGTAAGAGATATAAATTTATAGGAATTGGGTTGCACTTTCTCTTATATACTCAAGATCAGAAATATTTTTGGTCCACTGTAAGGAATAACTCTGTAAAATTATTTAGCTGACATGCTTATGTGTGTATGTTAAGGGATGCCATGGTTTAAAGTATTCAGTAATTCAGCCCCTGCATACTATTGACTTTCATATACAATTAAAGGGACATTCTAGACAAAATACTTATTCTTTATTACTTATTGTTACATACAAGACAAGCATCTTGCAAAGGGTTCCACATCTAAAAGCTTGTAAGAAGTACACAAAACTTTTACATAATCATTGTTTGTTAGCAGGCAAAAATGGCCACCAAGCTCCACCCACAGCTTTCTTCTTGTCCAGTTAGCTGTTTTCTTGTAGGACAGTTTAGCAGTGCACGTTTAATATTTTTCAGTTAGCTATTTCAAATTACACATGCACAAATAAGCATGTGAGAGTAGGAAAACTTAAAGTGTCGATCGTGATTGGAGAAACTTAACATACCAATATATACATGTAATAGGTGGGCGGAGCTTGGTGGCCATTTTTGGCTTCTAACAAACAATGAATATTGAAATGTTTCAGGTACTTATTACAAGCTTATGGATGTGGGACCAGTTGCAGGATGCTTCTCTAGTATGTAACAATAAGTAATCAAAATGATGTATTGGGTCTAGACTGTCACTTTAAAATCTTGCTCTTAAAATGTTAAGTGGAAAAAAATAGTTGCACTGTGCTTTCATGATTTATTTTGTATGCTTTTGCTTTAAAATGGCTCTGGATGATGTTTACCACTTGCTCCAGACAGGCTGGAGTGTCTCCATCAATCATATATATACGTAACCCTTTAGTGACCAGACCACTTTTCCATTTGTTGACCAAGGCTATTTCTCCAACATAGGTGTGTCCGGTCCACGGCGTCATCCTTACTTGTGGGATATTCTCTTCCCCAACAGGAAATGGCAAAGAGCCCAGCAAAGCTGGTCACATGATCCCTCCTAGGCTCCGCCTACCCCAGTCATTCTCTTTGCCGTTGTACAGGCAACATCTCCACGGAGATGGCTTAGAGTTTTTTAGTGTTTAACTGTAGTTTTTATTCTTCAATCAAGAGTTTGTTATTTTAAAATAGTGCTGGTATGTACTATTTACTCTGAAACAGGAAAGAGATGAAGATTTCTGTTTGTAAGAGGAAAATGATTTTAGCAACCGTTACTAAAATCGATGGCTGTTTCCACACAGGACTGTTGAGAGGAATTAACTTCAGTTGGGGGAAACAGTGAGCAGACTTTTGCTGCTTGAGGTATGACACATTTCTAACAAGACTCGGTAATGCTGGAAGCTGTCATTTTCCCTATGGGAACCGGTAAGCCATTTTCTTTGTTTAAGTAAAAGAATAAAGGGCTTCATTAGGGCTTAAAAAACTGGTAGACATTTTTCTGGGCTAAAACGATTACTTTACTAAGTATATTTGGCAGATTATTACTTTTAATAGTTGTTAAATCTTGGGGATTGTTTTAATAAAAACGTCAGGCACTGTATTGGACACCTTTTTCACTGGGGGCCTTTTCTAGTCATAGACAGAGCCTCATTTTCGCGCCTCTAATGCGCAGTTGTTTTTGGAAAGCATGGCATGCAGATGCATGTGTGAGGAGCTAAGAACCACTGAAAAAGCTTATAGAAGGCATCATTTGGTATCGTATTCCCCTCTGGGCTTGGTTGGGTCTCAGCAAAGCAGATACCTGGGACTGTATAGGGGTTAAATGTAAAAACGGCTCCGGTTCCGTTATTTTAAGGGTTAAAGCTTTCAAATTTGGTGTGCAATACTTTTAAGGCTTTAAGTTACTGTGGTGAAATTTTGGTGAAATTTGAACAATTCCTTCATACTTTTTCACATATTCAGTAATAAAGTGTGTTCAGTTTAAAATTTAAAGGGACAGTAACGGTTTTATTGTAAAACGTTTTTTGTGCTTTGTTAACAAGTTTAAGCCTGTTTAACATGTCTGAACCATCAGATAACGATGTTCTATATGTATGAAAGCCAATGTGTCTCCCCATTTAAATATATGTGATATATTTGTGTCATAATGTCCAAACAAAGTAGGGATAATAATGCCATAGATATGATATTGCCCAAGATGATTCCTCTAATGAGGGGAGTAAGCATGGTACTGCATCATCCCCTTCTGTGTCTACACCAGTTTTGCCCACACAAGAGGCCCCTAGTACATCTAGTGCGCCAATACTTATTACCATACAACAATTAATGGCTGTAATGGATAATTCTATTGCATGCATTTTTTTCCAAAATGCCTACTTATCAGAGAAAGCGTGATTGCTCTGTTTTAAACACTGAGGAGCAAGAGGACGCTGATGATATCTTTTCTGACATACCCTCACACCTATCTGAAGGGGCCAGAAGGGAGGTTTTGTCTGAGGGAGAAATTTCAGATTCAGGGAAAATTTCTCAACAAGCAGAACCTGATATTGTAACTTTTAAATTTAAATTTCAACATCTCCACGCACTACTTAAGGAGGTATTATCTACTCTGGATGATTGTGACAATTTGGTCATTCCAGAGAAATTAGGTAAGATGGACAAGTTCCTAGAGGTTCCGGTGCCCCCAGATGTTTTTCCTATACCCAAGCGGGTGGCGGACATAGTAAATAAGGAGTGGGAAAGGCCCGGCATACCCTTTGTCCTCCCCCTATATTTAAGAAATTAGTTTCCTATAGTCGACCCCAGAAAGGACTTATAGCATACAGTCCCCAAGGTCGAGGGGGCGGTTTCTACTCTAAACAAACGCACTTCTATTCCTATAGAAGATAGTTGTGCTTTCAAGATCCTATGGATTAAAGGTTAGAGGGTTTGCTTAAAAAGATGTTTGTTCAGCAAGGTTACCTTCTACAACCAATTTCATGCATTTTTCCTGTCACTACAGCTGTGTTTCTGGTTCGAAGAACTAGAAAAGTCGCTTAATAAAGAATCTTCGTACGAGGAGGTTTTGGACAGAGTTCAAGCTCTTAAATTGGCTAACTCTTTTTTATTTTAGATGCCGCTTTGCAATTAGCTAGATTAGCGGCGAATAATTCAGGGTTTGCTATCGTGGCGCGCAGAGCGCTTTTGCTTAACATCCCTTTCAAGGGTAAAACACTGTTTGGCCCTGACTTGAAAGAGATTATTTCAGACATCACTGGGGGAAAGGGCCATGCCCTCCCACAGGATAGGTCTTTTAAGGCTAAAAATAAGCCAAATTTTCGTCCCTTTCGCAGAAACGGACCAGCCTCAAATTCTACACCCTCTAAGCAAGATGGTAATACTTCTCAAACCAAGCCAGCCTGGAGGCCGATGCAAGGCTGGAACAAGGGTAAGCAGGCCAAGTCACCTGCCACTGCTACCAAAACAGCATGAAGTGTTGGCCCCCGATCTGGGAAGGATCTGGTGGGGGGCAGACTTTCTCTCTTTGCTCAGGTTGGGGCAAGAGATGTTCAGGATCCTTGGGCGCTAGAAATAGTTTCTCAAGGTTATCTCCTGGAATTCAGGGAACTACTCCCAAGGGGAAGGTTCCACGGGTCTCAATTATCTTCGAACAGGCATTCTTACACTGTGTAGAAGACCTGTTAAGCATGCGAGTGATTCATCCTGTTCCATTAGGAGAACAAGGGATGGGTTTTTACTCCAACCTGTTCATAATTCCCAAATAAGAGGGAACATTCAGACCTATTTTAGATCTCAAGATTCTAAACAAGTTTCTAAGGGTTTCATCATTCAAAAGGGAAACCATTCGAACGATCCTTTCTACCATCCAGGAAGGTCAATTCATGACCACGGTTGACTTAAAGGATGCGTACCTACGTATTCCTATCCACAAGGAACATTTTCGGTTCCTAAGGTTCGCCTTTCTGGACAAGCATTACCTGTGGCACTTCCATTCGGATTAGCCACTGCTCCAAGGATTTTCACAAGGGTACTAGGGTCCCTTCTAGCGGTGCTAAGACCAAGGGGCATTGCAGTAGTACCTTACTTGGACGACATCCTGATTCAGGTGTCGTCTCTGTCAAAAGCAAGGGCTCATACGGACATTGTCCTGGCCTTTCTCAGATCTCACAGGTGGAAAGTGAACATAGAAAAAAGTTCTCTGTCCCCGTCAACAGTTCCCTTCTTGGGAACAATAATAGTTTCCTTAGAAATGAAGGTTTTTCTGACAGAGGCCAGAAAATCAAAACTTCTAAGCTCTTGTCAGGTACTTCATTCTGTTCTTATTCCTTCCATTGCGCAGTCCATGGAAGTAATAGGGTTGATGGTTGCGGCAATGGACATAGTTCCTTTTGCACAAATTCATCTAAGACCATTGCACCTGGGCATGCTCAGACAGTGGAATGGGGATTATACAGTCTTGTCTCAGACGATACAAGTAGATCAAATAACCAGAGATTCACTCCGTTGGTGGCTGTCCCTGGACAACCTGTCACAGGGAATGAGCTTCCGCAAACCAGAATAGGTCATTGTCACGACCAACGCCAGTCTGGTGGGCTGGGGCGCGGTCTGGGAACCCCTGAAAACTCAGGGTCTATGGTTTCGGGAAGACTCTCTTCTCCCGATAAACATAATGGAACTGAGAGCGATATTCAATGCTCTCAAGGCTTGGCCTAGACTAGCAAAGGCCAAATTCATAAGGTTTCAATCAGTCATCATGACGACTGTTACATATATCAACCATCAGGGGGTAACAAGGAGTTCCCTGGCGATGGAGGAGCATCCGGGGGAGTGGGAACTCCATCTGGAAATCTTTGCCCAAATAACTCAATTATGGGGCATTCCAGACTTGGTTCTGATGGCCTCTCGTCAGAACTTCATGGTCCCTTGTTACGGGTCCAAATCCAGGGATCCCAAGGCGACTCTATTGGATACAATAGTAGCACCTTGGATCTTCAACCTAGCTTATGTATTCCCACCGTTTCCTCTCTTTCCCAGGCTGGTAGCCAGGATCAATCTGGAGAGGGCTTCGGTGACCTTGATAGTTCCTGTGTGGCCACGCAGGACTTGGTATGCAGACCTGGTGAATGTGTCATCGCCTCCACCATGGAAGCTACCTTTGAGACAGGACCTTCTTATTCAGGGTCCATTTGAACATCCGAATCTGGTTTTCCTCCAACTGACTGCTTGGAGTTTGAACGCTTGATTTTATCAAAGCGTGGGTTTTCAGATTCTGTAGTAGATACTCTTATTCAGGCTAGAAAGCCTGTAACTAGAAAAATTTACCATAATATATGGAAAAAATATATCTGTTGGTGTGAATCTAAAGGATTCCCATGGAACAAGATAAAAATTCCTAAGATTCTTTCCTTTCTACAAGAAGGTTTGGAGAAAGGATTTTCTGCGAGTTCTCTGAAGGGACAGATCTCTGCTTTATCTGTTTTACTTCACAAAAGGCTGGCAGCTGTGCCAGACGTTTAAGCGTTTGTTCAGGCTCTGGTTAGAATCAAGCCTGTTTACAGACCTTTGACTCTTCCCTGGAGTCTTAATCTAGTTCTTTCAGTTCTTCAAGGGGTTCCGTTTGAACCCTTACATTCCATAGATATTAAGTTATTATCTTGGAAAGTTTTGTTTTAGGTTGCAATTTCTTCTGCTAGAAGAGTTTCTGAGTTATCTGCTCTGCAGTGTTCTCCGCCCTATCTGGTCCATGCAGATAAGGTGGTTTTTACGTACTGAGCCTGGTTTTCTTCCGGAGGTTGTTTCCAACAAAAATATTAACCAGGAGATAGTTGTACCTTCTTTGTGTCCGAATCCAGTTTCATAGAAGGAACGTTTGTTACACAATTTGGACGTTGTCCGTGCTCTAAAATTCTATTTAGATGCTACAAAGGATTTCAGACAAACATCTTCCTTGTTTGTTGTTTATTCTGGTAAAAGGAGAGGTCAAAAAGCAACTTCTACCTCTCTATCTTTTTGGCTTAAAAGCATCATCAGATTGGCTTATGAGACTGCCGGACGGCAGCCTCCTGAAAGAATCACAGCTCATTCCACTAGGGCCGTGGCTTCCACATGGGCCTTTAAGAACGAGGCTTCTGTTGATCAGATATGTAAGGCAGCGACTTGGTCTTCACTGCACACTTTTACCAAATTTTACAAATTTGATACTTTTGCTTCTTCTGAGGCTATTTTTGGGAGTAAGGTTTTGCAAACCGTGGTGCCTTCCATCTAGGTGACCTGATTTGCTCCCTCCCATCATCCGTGTCCTAAAGCTTTGGTATTGGTTCCCACAAGTAAGGATGACGCCGTGGACCGGACACACCTATGTTGGAGAAAACAGAATTTATGTTTACCTGATAAATTACTTTCTCCAACGGTGTGTCCGGTCCACGGCCCGCCCTGGTTTTTTAATCAGGTCTGATGATTTATTTTCTTTAACTACAGTCACCACGGTATCATATGATTTCTCCTATGCAAATATTCCTCCTTTACGTCGGTCGAATGACTGGGGAAGGCGGAGCCTAGGAGGGATCATGTGACCAGCTTTGCTGGGCTCTTTGCCATTTCCTGTTGGGGAAGAGAATATCCCACAAGTAAGGATGACGCCGTGGACCGGACACACCGTTGGAGAAAGTAATTTATCAGGTAAACATAAATTCTGTTTTTTCTAACTTTGACCCCCAAAATCTGTTACACATCTACAACCACCAAAAAACACCCATGTTAAATAGTTTCTTAATTTTGCCCTGAGTTTAGAAATACCCAATGTTTACATGTTCTTTGCTTTTTATTATAGGGCAATAAGTACAAGTAGCACTTTACTATTTCCAAAGCATTTTTTTTCTACAAAATTAGCAATAGTTACATTGGAACACTGATATCTGTCAGGAATCCCTGAATAACCCTTCACATGTATATATTTTTTTTTTAGAAGACAACCCAAAGTATTGATCTAGGCCCTTTTTCACAAACTTTAGGTTTCTCACTGAAATTATTTACAAACAGTTTGTGCAATTATGGCACAAATAGTTGTAAATGCTTCTCTGGGATCCCGTTTGTTCAGAAATAGCAGACTTATATGGCTTTGGCGTTGCTTTTTGGTACTTAGAAGGCCGCTAAATACCGCTGCGCACCACGCGTGTATTATGCCCAGCAGTGAAGGGGTTAATTAGGGAGCTTGTAGGGTTAATGTAGTGTAGTAGACAACCCAAAGTATTGATCTAGGCCCATTTTGTTATATTTCATGCCACCATTTCATCACCAAATGTGATTAAATAAAAAAAAAATAGTTAACTTTTTCACATTTTTTTGTTTCTCACTGAAATTATTTACAAACAGCTTGTGCAATTATGGTACAGATGGTTGTAAATGCTTCTCTAGGATCCCCTTTGTTCAGAAATAGCAGATATATATGGCTTTGGCATTGCTTTTTGGTAATTAGAAGGCTGCAAAATGCTGCTGCGCACCATACGTGTATTATGTCCAGCAGTTAAGGGGTTAACCTAGACCTAGTGGCCGCCATCTTAGGTACTGGCAGCTGACTGCCAGTACCCAGTTTACTAAAAAAATGTGCCTTTTTAAAAAAAATAAACTAAACACCCCATTTTCTAGAGTGTAGCTGCCCCCCAATACACTTCCCCCTTCCCCCTCCCTGATCCCTTTACAAACATTTTATTTCCCCTCCCTCTCCCTTTCTCCCTCCCTCCTTGCACAACAGACATAATGTTCATGTCCGTGCGCATGCTCCCGAGACCCCCGCACGATCCCGGACACACAGGAACCAGATCCGGATCTAGCACCAGCGATGGGCCGCCCACCCGCCTCCCTACTATGGCTCCCACCAACGATCGGCATCATCGCTGGCCGATGCAGAGAGGGCCACAGTGACTCTTCTCTGCATTGGATGCTTAAAAAATGTTATTGTAGGATGCCTCAATATTGAGGCTTCACTGCAATAACATGAAAGCAGCTGGACGTCCTTGGTCCTTAAAGGGACACTGAGCCCAAATTTTTTCTTTTGTGATTCAGATA
This sequence comes from Bombina bombina, assembly GCF_027579735.1. Classification (NCBI taxonomy): domain Eukaryota; kingdom Metazoa; phylum Chordata; class Amphibia; order Anura; family Bombinatoridae; genus Bombina; species Bombina bombina. Next base: position 81,103,157 of record NC_069509.1, read on the forward strand.
GAGCATGCAATTTTAAGCAACTTTCTAATTTACTCCTATTATTAAATGTTCTTCATTCTCTTGGTATTTTTATTTAAAAAGCAAGAATGTAAGTTTAGATGCCGGCCCATTTTTTATGAACAACCTGGGCTGTTCTTGCTGATTGGTGGATAAATTCATCCACCGATAAACAAGTGCTGTCCAGGGTCTGGACTTTCTTTTTTTTAAATAAAGATAGCAAGAGAACGAAGAAAAAATATAAATTAGAAAGTTGCTTAAAATTGCATGCTCTATCTGAATCACAAAAGAAAAAATATGGGTTCAGTATCCCTTTAAGTGATATTTTTTGTAGAATGTACCCTGTACACCCCTGGTCCTTAAGGGGTTAAAGGGACATAAAGCAAAACAATTTATTTCATGATTCAGATATAGTACACAATTTTAAACAACTTTCCAATTCATCAAATGTGTTTAATTATTTTAGTATCCTTTGTTGAAGGAGCACTAATGTACTACTGGGAGCTAGCTGAGCACATTGGGAGAGCTAAATATGCGTTTAATTTTAAGACACTTTTAAATTCACTTTGCTTCGTTCTCTTGGTATCCCTTGTTGAAAAAGAATGTGCACAAATCCTACCCTAGTAATAGCTAGCTGCTGATTGGTGCCTGCACACATTTGTCTAATGTGATTGGCTAACTAACAAGATAACAAAGCAAATTTGATAACAGACGTAAATTGGAAAGTTGTTTAAAATTGTTTGTTCTATCCAAATCATGAAAGAAAATGCTGGGGTTTCCTGCCCCTTTAATCCTAAAAATTACCTTTGAAAAAACTAGAGAGATACCTTGTGAGAGGTAAAGGTCATGCCCTGCCTCAGGACAAGGCCAAAGCCAAGGCTAGACAGTCCAATTTTCGTTCCTTTCGTAATTTCAAAGCAGGAGCAGCATCAACTTCCTCTGCACCAAAACAGGAAGGAGCTGTTGCTCGCTACAGACAAGGCTGGAAACCTAACCAGTCCTGGAACAGGGGCAAACAGGCCAGAAAACCTGCTGCTGCCCCTAAGACAGCATGAATTGAGGGCCCCCGATCCGGGACCGGATCTAGTGGGGGGCAGACTTTCCCTCTTCGCCCAGGCTTGGGCAAGAGATGTTCAGGATCCCTGGGCGTTAGAGATCATATCTCAGGGATACCTTCTGGACTTCAAATCCTCTCCCCCAAGAGGGAGATTTCATCTGTCAAGGTTGTCAACAAACCTAACAAAGAAGGAAGCGTTTCTACGCTGCGTACAAGATCTTTTATTAATGGGAGTGATCCATCCAGTTCCGCGGTTGGAACAAGGACAAGGGTTTTACTCAAATCTGTTTGTAGTTCCCAAAAAGAGGGAACCTTCAGGCCAATCTTGGATTTAAAGATCCTAAACAAATTCCTAAGAGTTCCATCGTTCAAGATGGAAACTATTCGAACAATTTTGCCCATGATCCAAGAGGGTCAGTACTTGACCACAGTGGATTTAAAGGATGCTTACCTTCACATACCGATTCACAGAAGTCATTACCGGTATCTAAGGTTTGCCTTTTTAGACAGGCATTACCAGTTTGTAGCTCTTCCATTCGGACTGGCTACGGCTCCAAGAATCTTCACAAAGGTTCTGGGCACTCTTCTGGCGGTACTAAGACCGCGAGGAATTTCAGTAGCTCCGTACTTAGACGACATACTGATACAAGCTACAAGCTTCAAGCTTTCAAACTGCCAAATCTCATACAGAGATAGTACTGGCATTTCTAAGGTCGCATGGATGGAAAGTGAACGAAGAGAAAAGTTCTCTCTTTCCACTCACAAGAGTTCCCTTCCTGGGGACTCTGATAGATTCTGTAGAAATGAAGATTTACCTGACAGAGGACAGGTTAACAAAACTTCAAAATGCATGCCGTGTCCTTCATTCCATTCAAGAGACCAGAAATTCTCTTCTATGGTGGCTTTATCGGCCACATCTGTCCAGGGGAATGCCATTCAGCAGGCCAGACTGGTCAATTGTAACAACAGACGCCAGCCTACTAGGTTTGGGCGCTGTCTGGAATTCTCTGAAGGCTCAGGGACTATGGAATCAGGAGGAGAGTCTTCTTCCAATAAACATTCTGGAATTGAGAGCAGTCCTCAATGCTCTTCTGGCTTGGCCCCAGTTAGCAACTCGGGGGTTCATCAGGTTCCAGTCGGACAACATCACGACTGTAGCTTATATCAACCATCAGGGAGGGACAAGAAGCTCCCTAGCAATGATGGAAGTATCGAAGATAATTCGCTGGGCAGAGTCTCACTCTTGCCACCTGTCTGCAATCCACATCCCGGGAGTGGAGAACTGGGAGGCGGATTTCTTAAGTCGTCAGACTTTTCATCCGGGGGAGTGGGAACTTCATCCAGAGGTCTTTGCCCAAATACTTCCACGTTGGGGCAAACCAGAGATAGATCTCATGGCGTCTCGACAGAACGCCAAGCTTCCGCGCTACGGGTCCAGATCCAGGGATCCGGGAGCGGTCCTGATAGATGCCTTGACAGCACCATGGACCTTCAGGATGGCTTATGTGTTTCCACCTTTCCCGATGCTTCCTCGATTGATTGCCAGAATCAAACAGGAGAAAGCATCAGTGATTCTAATAGCGCCTGCATGGCCACGCAGGACTTGGTATACAGATCTGGTGGACATGTCATTCTGTCCACCTTGGTCGTTACCTCTGAAACAGGACCTTCTGATTCAGGGTCCTTTCAAACATCAAAATCTAACTTCTCTGAAGCTGACTGCTTGGAAATTGAACGCTTGATCTTATCAAAGCGTGGTTTTTCTGAGTCAGTTATTGATACCTTAATACAGGCTAGGAAGCCTGTCACCAGAAAGATTTACCATAAAATATGGCGTAAATACCTATATTGGTGCGAATCCAAAGGTTACTCTTGGAGTAAGGTTAGGATTCCTAGGATATTGTCTTTTCTACAAGAAGGTTTAGAAAAGGGGTTATCCGCTAGTTCCTTAAAGGGACAGATCTCAGCTCTGTCCATTCTGTTACACAAGCGTCTGTCAGAAGTTCCAGACGTTCAGGCTTTTTGTCAGGCTTTGGGCCAGGATTAAACCTGTGTTTAAAGCTGTGGCTCCACCATGGAGTTTAAACCTTGTTCTTAACGTTTTACAGGGTGTTCCGTTTGAACCCCTTCATTCCATTGATATAAAGTTGTTATCTTGGAAAGTTCTATTTTTAATGGCTATTTCCTCGGCTCGAAGAGTCTCTGAGTTATCAGCCTTACATTGTGATTCTCCTTATTTGATTTTTCACTCGGATAAGGTAGTTCTGCGTACTAAGCCTGGGTTCTTACCTAAGGTAGTCACTAACAGGAATATCAATCAGGAGATTGTTGTTCCATCCTTGTGCCCAAATCCTTCTTCGAGGAAGGAACGTCTTTTGCACAATCTGGATGTAGTTCGTGCCCTTAAATTTTATTTACAGGCAACTAAAGATTTTCGACAAACGTCTTCCCTGTTTGTCGTTTACTCTGGTCAGAGGAGAGGTCAAAAAGCTTCTGCTACCTCTCTCTCATTTTGGCTTCGTAGCATAATTTGTTTAGCTTATGAGACTGCTGGACAGCAGCCTCCTGAAAGAATTACAGCTCATTCCACTAGAGCTGTGGCTTCCACTTGGGCCTTTAAGAATGAGGCCTCTGTTGAACAGATTTGCAAGGCTGCAACTTGGTCTTCGCTTCATACTTTTTCCAAATTTTACAAATTTGACACTTTTGCTTCCTCGGAGGCTATTTTTGGGAGAAAGGTTCTTCAGGCAGTGGTTCCTTCTGTATAAAGAGCCTGCCTATCCCTCCCGTCATCCGTGTACTTTTGCTTTGGTATTGGTATCCCACAAGTAATGATGACCCGTGGACTGATCACACTTAACAGAAGAAAACATAATTTATGCTTACCTGATAAATTCCTTTCTTCTGTAGTGTGATCAGTCCACGGCCCGCCCTGTTTTTTAAGGCAGGTAAATATTTTTTAAATTATACTCCAGTCACCACTACACCCTTGGCTTCTCCTTTCTCGTTGGTCCTTGGTCGAATGACTGGAGGTGACGTAGAGGGGAGGAGCTATATAGCAACTCTGCTGGGTGAATCCTCTTGCACTTCCTGTAGGGGAGCAGTTAATATCCCACAAGTAATGATGACCCGTGGACTGATCACACTACAGAAGAAAGGAATTTATCAGGTAAGCATAAATTATGTTTTTAAACAACATTCTAATTTACTTCTATTATCTAATTTGCTTCATTATTTAGATATCCTTTGTTCAATAAATTGCAATGCACATGGGAGAGCCAATCACACGAGTTATCTATCGGCAGCAACCAATCAGCAGCTACAGAGACTATCTAGATAGGCTTTTCAGCAAAGTATATCAAGAAAATGAAGCAAATTAGATAATAGAAGTAAATTAGAAAGTTGTTTAAAATTGCATTCTCTTTCTAAATCATGAAAGAAAAAAATATGGGTTTCATGTCCCTTTAAGGTCCCTGGGCTGGCGAGATTCTTTAAGAATGCTCACCAATACTTCTATTTTCCTGGGGGAATTCTTAAAGGGACAAGAAACCCACATTTTTTTTCTTTCATGATTTAGATAGAACATGACATTTTAACCCCTTGAGTGCTAAGCACTTTCCCACCTGGGTGCTAAGATTTTTTTTTATTTTTTATTATTTATTTTTTTTAACAATTTTTTTTTAAAACTTTTTTTTTTATTTTTTTCAGACCCCCAAGACTTACACTGTTGGAAAGGTTAGGTCTTGGGGTCTGTAGCTGCTTAGATGCCTGAGATACAGGCTTCTAAGCAGCATGCCCCCTGCTCCTATACTTAACATTGTTAAGTATAAATAAAGTTGTGCAGTGACATCATCACGTTATTGCGCCTGACGTCACCACACAAAACGGGAAGCCCAGGCGATGCCTGTCACTCTACAGGCACGATTGTCGGGGTAGGAGCGGGTGGGAGCCCCCAGATCTCCCTCAAGGTGGGAGAGTGCTAGTGACGGCTCTGAGCCGTCATTAGCACCAGAGTGGGAAACTCTGTGACGGCTCAGAGCCGTCATTAGCACTCAAGGGGTTAAATAACTTTCCATTTTATTTCTATTATCTAATTTGTTTGTGCTTTTTGTATCTTTTGTTTAAAAGTGTACCTAGGTAGGCACAAAAGCTGCTGATTGGTGGCTGCACATATATGTCTCTTGCTATTGGCTCTTAGCTTGCTCCCAGTAGGTCATTACTGCTCATTCAACAAAGGATACAAAGAGAATGAAGCAAATTAGATAATAGAAGTAAATTGGAAAGTTGTTTAAAATTGTATGTTCTATCTGAATCATGAAAGAGAACATTTTGGGTTTCATGTCCCTTTAAAGGTACAGTCTACTCCAGAATTTTTATTGTTTAAAAAGAAAGTTAATACCTTTATACCCATTCCCCCGTTTTGCACAACCAACACAAAAAAATCGTAATTTAATAATCATAGAAAATGAATAATTTAACCATTCACACAAAAACACATAGGAAATATTGTATTGTTAAGGTGCATCAAAACTCATAACAAAATTGTTCACCAAATATCGTATTTTAACAGAAATGTAATATTTGTATGTAAATTACACAGGAATAAATCGTATTAAATATATACAGCATAAATCATCAGTTTAAGTACACTGGATATGCAAAAAACACATCGAAATTTGTACTTATAAGTACAAAATAAAAAGCGTAATTGTTCTTTTATTGTAAAATGGGCTGTATTGAAATTGTCTCTTAAAGTGATGGTAAATCCTAGCGTTTGTGAAACGCTAGAATTTACCATTGTAACAAATAAAGGGGACTTTCTTTCATGAAGTATAAAATACTTCATTCTGAATGCCCCTTTATTTGTTAGAAGCGTTTGCTGTGCTGAGCTGGTAAAGGCAGCCCACGACAGAACGTTATTTGGCTGAGAGGTGACGTTTCCACCGCTTAGCCAATAGCCATGCGGGATATACAGCTTGGCACCGCAGAACACGTGGGCCGCCTTTAGCAGCTCAGTTTAGCGAATGCTGCTTACAAATAAAGGGGCTTTCAGAATAAAGTATTTTATACTTCATGAATGAAAGTCCCCTTTATTTGTCAACATGGAAAATCCTTACGTTTTACAAACGCTAGGATTTACCATCACTTTAAATTCATTCGTAATTATCTAAACGTTTCAGCTCTCAACGTTTTTTCTTGCAACTGAAGCGAGCTTTTATCAAAATACTCAAAACACTAATTAATCTGAAAGCAAAACCATTGCATAAAAAAATAAGTGATTTTAAGGTACAGTGCACTGAAAACGCATTTTGTTTTGTTTTTTAGGCGTAAACATTCGACCACTAAAAGTGTAGACTACATCGGGTTCTTCCTTTGTACTTCAGCTTCTATTGCAAAATTTTACAAAGGAGAGATATCATTTCTATGGGAGACAACTCGCCACTCGCAGGTACAGCCCCTTTTCTTTGATAATTGCACCAAGATTGTCCCTGTAAGGCTAATTGTTTGTGGCTTCGAACTTTAAAGGGATATTCCGGTCAAAATGTAAAAGCACATAGACGAATTACATCTTCCAATAGAAACATATTTGCAATATTTAAGTATTGGTAAAAATGCTTCTAGTAAATTGTTATTACTGTTTTAGTGTTAACATTTTTTTCTGCATGTGCATGTGAAGCATAGCTAGATATTCTCAGTGCCCCAGCATTTTAAATACTGCAGCTGTTTAGAGCGCCAATGGGGCTCGCTTGTATCATGTCAGCAATTAACAAACGGAGTCATTACCAGATGGTACAAGCATCTTAGGCTCTCTGAGCATGTGCTGTGTTTAAAATGCTGGCGCATGGTGGATACTTAAATACACTTTTGATACAGCTATAGCTTTTATTAGAAGCATTTTTACTAATACATTTATATTAGAAACATAAATCAAAAATTGAATTGCACCCATGTGGGCTGGAATGTCCCTTTAAGGGCCTGATGATTACAAACTCACCACCATGGGGAGAAATCACTCAAAATGTTTGGGGGCTTTTGTAGTGCATTATATTGTAATGTAGGTCTCTCTCCTTCAGATCTAGAACCCTGCAATAGCAAAAGAAACAGCTCTCAAGCTAACATTTGATTTTTTTAAATGATTTGATGGAACTTACAGTACTGACAAGACTCTCTAGATCAATGGTTCTCAACCAAAGTGACCTCAAGGCCCGGTAAATTTTAGCTGGACATGTCCAGGGCCCGGTAGTTTATATATATATATATATATATATATATATATATATATATAGTAAGCAGCAGGGATTTGCCCTATCAGTAACTAAGCAGTTCAGTGTGGGTTTAGTGGGGGCCCTGGAGTGGGGGGGTCCTGCCGAGGGTCTGTCTCTGTGAGGGCCATGGAGTGTGAGGTTTGGCCCTGGAGGTTGGGGGCCCTTTCTTTGGCCCTTAATGTTAGAGGTCCTGGCTCTGGAGGTTGATGGGCCTGTTGGGATTAGGGCAGGGAGGCTACCATGTTCATTTGCATAAATTTGAATACATTTGGGTCAGTGTGAAACAGTTTTCCTGGGGCCTTGATTGGTCTCAGTCTGCCCCTGGTGTGCAGTTGGGTAAGAGTGTGCAGTGGGGGAATGACAGGTCAGGGCCCACCAGCAGGGCTATCATGGCCCGGTACTGGGCCACGGCCCGGCTGTTGAGAAACCAGGCTCTAGATCATCTAACCTGAGCAGAGAGATTAAAGGGATATGAAACCCAAAAATGTTAATTTGTGATTCTTGCAAACCATACGATTTAAAACAAGTTTCCAATTTACTTCTATTCTTATATTTGCTTCATTCCCATAATATTCTGCTGTACTACATAGCAGGAAATAGTACTATAGAAATAAAAAAACAGGAAGCGCCTCATAGGGTGGGCAGTGCCAGCTTAGAAGACAAAGGGCAACTCACAAGTTTTAAGGCACTACAGATAGTGTTCATGGAGCGTACTGGATAACACCGGTCCCCCCAGCTAGACAACACAGGGTGATGGCGCCTCAAAAAAGCCTACCCTCTTAGGCAATCTGTTCCACAATGTTTTTCACTCAACCAAAGGTGAGAACTAGGCACGTCAAGAAAATGAGTGTATAAAATAGAAAGTGCTGCCATCTAGTGTTCTTGCAAATAGTCCCCAAAAAATGGGCCAGCTCCTGAGCATACATCTCTGCTTTTCAGCAAAAGATACAAAGAGAAGGAAGATAAATTGATAATAGAAGTAAATGTGACAGAGTAACCGCTGCACAGATTCACCTAACACACCAATGATCTCACTAAAAGCAGCAATTCTAATTTGTGTAAAATCTAACACTAAAAAACCTAAACTATCCATTGCCCTGAAAAGGGCATTTGTATGGGAATTGCCCTTAAAAGGGCATTCAGCTCTTTTGTAGCCCCTCCCTAATCTAAAAGAAAAAAAGAAAGAAAAAAGAACCTAAGTCTAAACCCCCCCAAAATAAAACCTATTCCCTATGAAAATAAAACAGCCCGCTCAAAATAAAAACACCCCTAATCTATTGCTAAACTACCAATAGCCCTTAAAAGGGCTTTTTGTAAGGCATTGCCCTAAGTTAAACAGTTTTTCTCCAACATAGGTGTGTCCGGTCCACGGCGTCATCCTTATTTGTGGGATATTCTCCTCCCCAACAGGAAATGGCAAAGAGCCCAGCAAAGCTGGTCACATGATCCCTCCTAGGCTCCGCCTTCCCCAGTCATTCTCTTTGCCGTTGTACAGGCAACATCTCCACGGAGATGGCTTAGAGTTTTTTGGTGTTTAACTGTAGTTTTTATTATTCAATCAAGAGTTTGTTATTTTAAAATAGTGCTGGTATGTACTATTTACTCTGAAACAGAAAAGAGATGAAGATTTCTGTTTGTAAGAGGAAAATGATTTTAGCAACCGTTACTAAAATCGATGGCTGTTTCCACACAGGACTGTTGAGAGGAATTAACTTCAGTTGGGGGAAACAGTGAGCAGACTTTTGCTGCTTGAGGTATGACACATTTCTAACAAGACGATGTAATGCTGGAAGCTGTCATTTTCCCTATGGGATCCGGTAAGCCATTTTTATTACATAAAGAAAAAAAGGGCTTCACAAGGGCTTTTAAAACTGTAGACATTTTCTGGGCTAAAACGATTTATATATAAGCATATTTTATACTTCATAGCCTTGAGGAATTATTTTAATCTTGGGAATTATGTAAAATAACCGGCAGGCACTGTATTGGACACCTTATTCTCTAGGGGCTTTCCCTAATCATAGGCAGAGTCTCATTTTCGCGCCTCTATTGCGCACTTGTTTTTGGGAAGCATGACATGCAGATGCATGTGTGAGGAGCTCTGATACATAGAAAAGACTTTCTGAAGGCGTCATTTGGTATCGTATTCCCCTTTGGGCTTGGTTGGGTCTCAGCAAAGCAGATACCAGGGACTGTAAAGGGGTTAAATATAAAAACGGCTCCAGTTCCGTTATTTTAAGGGTTAAAGCTTCCAAATTTGGTGTGCAATACTTTTAAGGCTTTAAGACACTGTGGTGAAATTTTGGTGAATTTTGAACAATTCCTTCATACTTTTTCACATTTGCAGTAATAAAGTGTGTTCAGTTTAAAATTTAAAGTGACAGTAACGGTTTTATTTTAAAACGTTTTTTGTACTTTGTTATCAAGTTTATGCCTGTTTAACATGTCTGAACTACCAGATAGACTGTGTTCTGTATGTGGGGAAGCCAAGGTTCCTCCTCATTTAAATAGATGTGATTTATGTGACACAAAATTTAGAGAAAATGATGCCCAAGATGATTCCTCAAGTGAGGGGAGTAAGCATGGTACTGCATCATCCCCTCCTTCGTCTACGCCAGTCTTGCCCACACAGGAGGCCCCTAGTACATCTAGTGCGCCAATACTCCTTACTATGCAACAATTAACGGCTGTAATGGATAATTCTATCAAAAACATTTTAGCCAAAATGCCCACTTATCAGCGAAAGCGCGACTGCTCTGTTTTAGAAAATACTGAAGAGCATGAGGACGCTGATGATATTGGTTCTGAAGTGCCCCTACACCAGTCTGAGGGGGCCAGGGAGGTTTTGTCTGAGGGAGAAATTTCAGAGTCAGGGAAAATTTCTCAACAAGCTGAACCTGATGTGATTACATTTAAATTTAAATTAGAACATCTCCGCACTCTGCTTAAGGAGGTGTTATCTACTCTGGATGATTGTGAGAATTTGGTCATTCCAGAGAAATTATGTAAAATGGACAAGTTCCTAGAGGTCCCGGGGCCCCCCGAAGCTTTTCCTATACCCAAGCGGGTGGCGGACATTGTAAATAAAGAATGGGAAAGGCCCGGTATACCTTTCGTCCCTCCCCCCATATTTAAGAAATTGTTTCCTATGGTCGACCCCAGAAAGGACTTATGGCAGACAGTCCCCAAGGTCGAGGGGGCGGTTTCTACTCTAAACAAACGCACCACTATACCCATAGAAGATAGTTGTGCTTTCAAAGATCCTATGGATAAAAAATTAGAGGGTTTGCTCAAAAAGATGTTTGTTCAGCAAGGTTACCTTCTACAACCAATTTCATGCATTGTTCCTGTCACTACAGCAGCGTGTTTCTGGTTCGATGAACTAGAAAAGGCGCTCAATAAAGATTCTTCTTATGAGGAGATTATGGACAGAATTCATGCTCTCAAATTGGCTAATTCTTTCACCCTAGACGCCACTTTGCAATTGGCTAGGTTAGCGGCGAAAAATTCTGGTTTTGCTATTGTGGCGCGCAGAGCGCTTTGGCTAAAATCTTGGTCAGCGGATGCGTCTTCCAAGAACAAATTGCTTAACATTCCTTTCAAGGGGAAAACGCTGTTTGGCCCTGACTTGAAAGAGATTATTTCCGATGTCACTGGGGGCAAGGGCCACGCCCTTCCTCAGGATAGGTCTTTCAAGGCCAAAAATAAACCTAATTTTCGTCCCTTTCGCAGAAACGGACCAGCCCCAAGTGCTACGTCCTCTAAGCAAGGTAATACTTCTCAAGCCAAGCCAGCCTGGAGGCCAATGCAAGGCTGGAACAAAGGTAAGCAGGCCAAGAAACCTGCCACTGCTACCAAGACAGCATGAGATGTTGGCCCCCGATCCGGGACCGGATCTGGTGGGGGGCAGACTCTCTCTCTTCGCTCAGGCTTGGGCAAGGGATGTTCTGGATCCTTGGGCGCTAGAAATAGTCTCCCAAGGTTATCTTCTGGAATTCAAGGGGCTTCCCCCAAGGGGGAGGTTCCACAGGTCTCAATTGTCTTCAGACCACATAAAAAGACAGGCATTCTTACATTGTGTAGAAGACCTGTTAAAAATGGGAGTGATTCATCCTGTTCCATTAGGAGAACTAGGGATGGGGTTCTACTCCAATCTGTTCGTAGTTCCCAAAAAAGAGGGAACATTCAGACCAATCTTAGATCTCAAGATCCTAAACAAGTTTCTCAAGGTTCCATCGTTCAAAATGGAAACCATTCGAACAATTCTTCCTTCCATCCAGGAGGGCCAATTCATGACCACGGTGGATTTAAAGGATGCGTATCTACATATTCCTATCCACAAGGAACATCATCGGTTCCTAAGGTTCGCATTTCTGGACAAGCATTACCAGTTTGTGGCACTCCCGTTCGGATTAGCCACTGCTCCAAGAATTTTCACAAAGGTACTAGGGTCCCTTCTAGCGGTGCTAAGACCAAGGGGCATTGCAGTAGTACCTTACTTGGACGACATACTGATTCAAGCGTCGTCCCTTCCACAAGCAAAGGCTCACACGGACATTGTCCTGGCCTTTCTCAGATCTCACGGGTGGAAAGTGAACGTAGAAAAAAGTTCTCTATCTCCGTCAACAAGGGTTCCGTTCTTGGGAACAATAATAGACTCCTTAGAAATGAGGATTTTTCTGACAGAGGCCAGAAAATCAAAACTTCTAAACTCTTGTCAAATACTTCATTCTGTTCCTCTTCCTTCCATAGCGCAGTGCATGGAAGTAATAGGTTTGATGGTAGCGGCAATGGACATAGTTCCTTTTGCGCGAATTCATCTAAGACCATTACAACTGTGCATGCTCAGTCAGTGGAATGGGGACTATACAGACTTGTCTCCGACGATACAAGTAGATCAGAGGACCAGAGATTCACTCAGTTGGTGGCTGTCCCTGGACAACCTGTCACAGGGGATGAGCTTCCGCAGACCAGAGTGGGTCATTGTCACGACCGACGCCAGTCTGGTGGGCTGGGGCGCGGTCTGGGGACCCCTGAAAGCGCAGGGTCTTTGGTCTCGGGAAGAATCTATTCTCCCGATAAATATTCTGGAACTGAGAGCGATATTCAATGCTCTCAAGGCTTGGCCTCAGCTAGCAAAGACCAAGTTCATACGGTTTCAATCAGACAACATGACGACTGTTGCGTACATCAACCATCAGGGGGGAACAAGGAGTTCCCTGGCGATGGAAGAAGTGACCAAAATCATTCAATGGGCGGAGACTCACTCCTGCCACTTGTCTGCAATCCACATTCCAGGAGTGGAAAACTGGGAAGCGGATTTTCTGAGTCGTCAGACATTTCATCCGGGGGAGTGGGAACTCCATCCGGAAATCTTTGCCCAAATCACTCAATTGTGGGGCATTCCAGACATGGATCTGATGGCCTCTCGTCAGAACTTCAAGGTTCCTTGCTACGGGTCCAGATCCAGGGATCCCAAGGCGACTCTAGTAGATGCACTAGTAGCACCTTGGACCTTCAAACTAGCTTATGTATTCCCGCCGTTTCCTCTCATCCCCAGGCTGGTAGCCAGGATCAATCAGGAGAGGGCATCGGTGATCTTGATAGCTCCTGCGTGGCCACGCAGGACTTGGTATGCAGACCTGGTGAATATGTCATCTGCTCCACCATGGAAGCTACCTTTGAGACAAGACCTTCTTGTTCAAGGTCCGTTCGAACATCCGAATCTGGTCTCACTCCAACTGACTGCTTGGAGATTGAACGCTTGATCTTATCAAAGCGAGGGTTCTCAGATTCTGTCATTGATACTCTTGTTCAGGCCAGAAAGCCTGTAACTAGAAAAATCTACCACAAAATATGGAAAACATATATCTATTGGTGTGAATCTAAAGGATTCCCTTGGGACAAGATAAAAATTCCTAAGATCCTATCCTTTCTTCAAGAAGGTTTGGAGAAAGGATTATCTGCAAGTTCTTTGAAAGGACAGATTTCTGCCTTGTCTGTGTTACTTCACAAAAAGCTGGCAGCTGTGCCAGATGTTCAAGCCTTTGTTCAGGCTCTGGTTAGAATCAAGCCTGTTTACAAACCTTTGACTCCTCCTTGGAGTCTCAATTTAGTTCTTTCAGTTCTTCAGGGGGTTCCGTTTGAACCCTTACATTCCGTTGATATTAAGTTATTATCTTGGAAAGTTTTGTTTTTGGTTGCAATTTCTTCTGCTAGAAGAGTTTCAGAATTATCTGCTCTGCAGTGTTCTCCTCCTTATCTGATGTTCCATGCAGATAAGGTGGTTCTGCGTACTAAACCTGGTTTTCTTCCGAAAGTTGTTTCTAACAAAAACATTAACCAGGAGATAGTCGTGCCTTCTTTGTGTCCGAATCCAGTTTCAAAGAAGGAACGTTTGTTGCACAATTTGGATGTAGTTCGTGCTCTAAAATTCTATTTAGATGCTACAAAGGATTTTAGACAAACATCTTCCTTGTTTGTTGTTAATTCTGGTAAAAGGAGAGGTCAAAAAGCAACTTCTACCTCTCTCTCCTTTTGGATTAAAAGCATCATCAGATTGGCTTACGAGACTGCCGGACGGCAGCCTCCTGAAAGAATCACAGCTCATTCCACTAGGGCTGTGGCTTCCACATGGGCCTTCAAGAACGAGGCTTCTGTTGATCAGATATGTAAGGCAGCGACTTGGTCTTCACTGCACACTTTTACTAAATTTTACAAATTTGATACTTTTGCTTCTTCTGAGGCTATTTTTGGGAGAAAGGTTTTGCAAGCCGTGGTGCCTTCCATCTAGGTGACCTGATTTGCTCCCTCCCTTCATCCGTGTCCTAAAGCTTTGGTATTGGTTCCCACAAGTAAGGATGACGCCGTGGACCGGACACACCTATGTTGGAGAAAACAGAATTTATGTTTACCTTATAAATTACTTTCTCCAACGGTGTGTCCGGTCCACGGCCCGCCCTGGTTTTTTAATCAGGTCTGATAATTTATTTTCTTTAACTACAGTCACCACGGTATCATATGATTTCTCCTATGCAAATATTCCTCCTTTACGTCGGTCGAATGACTGGGGAAGGCGGAGCCTAGGAGGGATCATGTGACCAGCTTTGCTGGGCTCTTTGCCATTTCCTGTTGGGGAGGAGAATATCCCACAAGTAAGGATGACGCCGTGGACCGGACACACCGTTGGAGAAAGTAATTTATCAGGTAAACATAAATTCTGTTTTTTTGCAGTTACCAAAAATTCTAAGTCCCCCTAACAGTAAAACCCACCATCCACCAACCCCCCCCCCCCAAATAAATAAACCTAACACTAAAAAACCTAAAGTATCCATTGCCCTGAAAAGGTCATTTGTATGGGCATTGCCCTTACAAGGGCATTCAGCTCTTTTGCTGCCCATCCCTAATCTAACATAAAAAATAAAAAAAATTACAGAAAATAAAAAACAAAATGATCAAATTTCAAAAAATTATACCTAATCCCTATGAAAATAAAAAAGCCCCCCCAAAATAAAAACAGCCCCTACCCTTAAAAGGGCTTTTTGCAGAGCATTGCCCCAAGATAAACAGCTCTTTTACATTAAAAATACACAAAGTCCCCCCTAACAGTAAATCCCCCCACCCACCAAACCCCCCCAAATTAAAAAACCTAACACTAAAAAACCTAAACTACCCATTGCCCTGAAAAGGGCATTTGTTGGGCATTTCTCTTAAAAGGACATTTAGCTCTTTTACAAAATGCCTACCCTAATCTAAATTTAAAAAAAAACTTTAAAAAAACAACTAAGTCTAACCCCCAGGTTGGTACTCACCGTTCCTGAAGTCCGGCGGAGAAGGTCCTGTCCCATGCGGTAAAGTCTTCTTCCAAGTGGCAACCTCGTCTTTCTTCTTCCAGGAACAATCCGGTGCGGAGCAGAGCTAAAGACCGATGACTGCGGAGCTGAAAACCGGCGACCCTGGAACTGAAGACCGGCGACCCTGAAACTAAAGAACCGCGGAGCCATGGAGGGTGGAGGATCCTCTTCGTACGATCGGCGCCATACACTGGATAGTGAATTCAAGGTACGCTATTAAAGATGGCGTCCCTTGAATTCCTATTGACTAATTTGATTCTTCAAATTCAAATCGGCCAATAGGATGAGAGCTACTCAAATCCTATTGGCTGTTCAAATCAGCCAATAGGATGAGAGCTACTAAAATTCTATTGGCTGATTTGAATAGCCAATAGAATTTCAGTAGCTGTCATCCTATTGGCTGATTTGAACAGCTAATAGGATTTCAGTAGCTCTCATCCTATTGGCTGATTTGAATTTGAAGAATCAAATCAGCCAATAGGAATTCAAGGGACACCATCTTTAATCTTTATTTACTATCCAGTGTACGGCGGCTATTGTACGAAGAGGATCCTGCACGCTCCATGGCTCTGCGGTCGCCGGTCTTCAGTTCCAGGGTCACGGGTCTTCAGTTCCAGAGTCGCCGGTCTTCAGCTCCACGGTCATCGGTCTTCAGCTCTGCTCCACGCCGGATTGTTCCTGGAAGAAGAAAGAAGAGGTCGCCGCTTAGAAGAAGACTTCATCGCATGGGACAGGACCTTCTCCGCCGGACTTCAGGAACGGTGAGTACCAACCTGGGGGTTAGACTTGCGTTTTTTTTTTATTTATTTTTTATTATTTTTTTAAATTTAGATTAGGGTGGGCATTTTGTAAAAGCGCTAAATGCCATTTTAAGGGCAATGCCAATCAAATGCCCTTTTCAGGGCAATGGGTAGTTTAGGTGTTTTAGTGTTAGGTTTTTTTATTTGGGGGGGTTTGGTGGGTGGGGCTTTTACTGTTAGGGGGGACTTTGTTTATTTTTAATGTAAAAGAGCTGTTTATCTTGGGGCAATGCCCTGCAAAAAGCCCTTTTAAGCGCTACTGGCAGTTTATTCTTAGATTAGGGGGTGTTTTTATTTTGGGGGGGGCTTTTTTTATTTTCATAGGGATTAGGTTTAATTTTGTAAACTTTGGTAATTTGTTTCTTTATTTTCTGTAATGTTAGCCTTTTTTATTTTTTGTAATCTTAGCTTTTTTTATTTTTTGTAACTTTAGTATTTTTTAGTTTAGGTAATTTGTGTTAATTTAGGGAGTGTTAGGTTAGGGGGTGTTAGGTTAGGGGGCTTAGTAATTGAATAAGATATTTGCATTGTAGGTGTTGGCGGTTTAAGGGGTTAATAGGTTAATTAGGTTTATTGCAATGTGGGGGTTTTGCAGTTTAGGGGTTAATAGGGTAAATAGGTTTATTGCAATGTGGGGGTTTTGCGGTTTAGGGGTTAATAGGTTTATTATGTTTATTGCGATGTGGGGATTTTGCGGTTTAGGGGTTAATAGGGTAAATAGGTTTATTGAGATGTGGGGGTTTAGGGGTTAATAGGGTAATAAGGTTTATTGCTATGTGGGGGTTTTGCGGTTTAGGGGTTAATAGGGTAATTAGGTTTATTGCAATGTGGGTGGTTGACAATTAAGGGGTTAATTACTTTATTATTTTGCGATGTGTGGGTTTGCGGTGTATGTGTTAATACTTTGTGTGGGAGGTTCATTTTTTTTTTATTTTTTTTAATAATGCTCCGTTTGCCTTCGCTGCATCCCGGTGGATTCCGAAAATGGCAGGGGGGCACCTCCCTGCCATTTTCGGAATTCACCTGGATGCAGCTTTGTGAATCCTGGTGAATTCTTTTGGCTGCCTCGTGCTGCCTACATTCCATTGAAGAAGCATGCGCAACTGCCGACGGCGACGGACATTACAAACGCAATTATAGTATAGATAAAAAAAATGTCTACTTCTCTGTTGGGGGGACAGTGACAACCTTAACATCCATAAAAAAATTTAAAAAAAAGTCTCAGTACAGAAATATATATACTGTATATATTTTTAAAATGCCATCTATTAGATACATCAATAAAAGAAAGTTAATTAAAAATTCCTTTTAATTATGATTCAGATAGAGCGTGCAATTTTAAGAGAATTTTAGGTTTACTTCTAGTATCAATTTTACTTTGTTCTCTTGGTATCCTTTGTTGAAGACATAGGTAGGAAGGCTCAGGAGCAGCAATGCACTACTATCTCTCATATCATTGCATTATCAGATGTGTTTAGTTAGTTCCCAGTAGTGCATTGCTGCTGGTAATTTGACTTTTGCTATGTGTTAAACACATAGTTATATGCTAGCAACAATGCAATAATATAATGTTCTTACACATTATTTTATTTTTTAACTTTTATGTCCATTTAAGTCAGGGCTCGAAAAACCCAGAAGCCAGGGAGCCACTGGCTCCTGGAATTCTACCCCTGGCCCCTAACTTTTTGGTTTCTTCTCTATCTCTATAGAAATGCCACTGTCTGGCTCCTAAATATTCTTACTGGCTCCTAAATTTTTAACAGATTTATCTACCCCATTTTAAGTCACTTTTATCTACTTCATAAATGCAACGATTTTCAAAATGTAGAAACCAAAACTGCACATTGTAATGACTTCCATTGCCATCTTAAATCATTTTTTCAAAACAGGGGTTTTCAGTTTTCTCTTAGTGTCGAGGTCTACTTGTGTGAATAATCAGGACTGAAAATCATAATTCCTATGAATAGATTGCAGTGCTGTGATAAAACAACTAGAAAGGATACAGAATCCTGGCCTTAAATCACTTCCTCAGGCGTTTAAAATAGAAGCTGATATAGGACAATGAAAAAGAGCGTAAACATCCACACAGCAATTTGTTGCATGGTCTTCTGGCCCTGAAACGACACATGGCTGGCTCTCAAGAATCCCTTGTGGCCTCCTGCAGAAAGCCAGCTCTGTCATCGCAGGTTATAAGAGTAGAGGGCTGAGGTTACATCTGTTGTGCACGCAGGGCTTGGCTCTCTCAAATCACACACTGAACGAAAATCAATGTGTGTCCAGTGTTAGTAGTGATCTTGCAGTCCTGGACAATAGGACTAAGGCAGCTCTCAGCGGCATTACAGACCCTGAGCCAGCTGTGAGTGTCACAGCCAGTCAGTGCTGCGGGTGACAGTACTCACTGGCTGGGGATCTGTGGGAATTTTACATTTAATGAGAGATTCTAATGCAAAAACAAAATGCTCTTAATTCATTAGCACATTGTATATTTGCATGTGTTCCTGGCTAACTATGGGGTTTATATCTAATAAATCATTTATCTTTAAATATTTCCATAGATTTTATTGGTGAATTTTGTAGAAAAAAAGTGTTTATAAGCTGTTCTATAGGATTATAATATACCCATATATATTTAAAGGGATGTGCTACACCAGTGTTTCTCAACCACTGTCCTCAAGAACCCCCAACAGGCCAGATTTTCATTATAGCTGTACTAGAGCACAGGTGAATTAATCAGCTGATGGGTGAGAGCAGGTTAGTAACCATGGTTATTGATCAGCTGATTATTTCACCTGTGCACTGGTTCAGCTATAATGAAAACCTGGCCTGTTGGGGGTACTTGAGGACTGCGGTTGAGAAACACTGTGTAACACAACATAAATTCTCCTTTATCCCTAAGGTAGTTGTGAGAAAGACAAAATGTGTAATGGTGTCTTCCAGTTTTTAAAATAAAAAAAGTTAAATGAACTCAACAGAGTAAGAGGTCTATTTATGTAGGTGCAGACAGACATGATCCGCTATAGGGAAGCATGTCCGCCGCACATCGATAAATGCCGACAGCCTACGCTGTCGGCATTTATCATTGCACCAGCAGTTCAGGTGAACTACTGGTGCAATACCGCCTCCTGCAGATTTGCGGCCATTTTGGCCGCTAGCAGGGGGTGTCAATCAACCCAATCGTATTTGATCGAGCTGATTGCTGTCCGCCACCTTAAAGGTGGCGGACGAGTTAAGGAGCAGGGGTCTTAGGGCCGCTGCTTCTTAACTTCCGCTTCAGTTGGAACTGAAGCGGAGAGGGTCGGAAGCAGCATCATAAATAGACCCCCAAGTGTTCTATGAGCAGTTACAATTCAGCTCTCCTTCCTATGTTGAAAAAAAACAATCACCTTTACTTGATTTCCCCATATTCTTTCAGGAATTCACCCTAATTTTACATTTGTTAACTGGGTAAAAAAGAAAGTGGCTATCCTTGCACATGCCGAAGACACACAACCTTGCTAGTCGCAGGTAGGGATGGGCGAATGTGGTAAAAGTGCAGTTTGCTTGGTAGAACGAATAATCCTGTGGATATTCGTTTTGGACAATCGAATGTTGATAAAGGGATAGGAAAGTCAAAATTAAACTTGCATGATTCACTTTTAAATTCACTTCTATTTTTAAATGTGCTTCGTTTTCTTAGTATCCCTTGTTAAAAAATGAATACGCACATATCATACACTAGAGGGAGCTGCTGCTGCTAATTGGTGCCTGCACACATTTGTCTCTTGTGATTGGCTAAATAGATGTTTTCAGCTTCCTGTCGGTAGTGCAATGCTGTCCCTTCAGCAATGGATAACAAGAGAATGAAGAAAATTTGATTATAGAATTAAATTGGAAAGTTGTTTAAAATTGTATGTTCTATCTGAATCATAAAAGAAAATTTTGGGGTTTACTATCCCTCTTAAAATCCATTAAAATTCAGTAATCAAATGTTTTTTCCAGTTTTCGAATGTTACTTTCTTTTTTGAGTGTTCATAATTAGATCGAATATCCACATTTGAAATTTCGAATGCAACATTCGATTTAACAAATACTATTCAGAAGTCCAATACTTCATGCGGTAGGGAACTTAAGTAAACTGATACATAATAGATACAAATATATCAATTTAAATTTTTCTATTTCAGAAATTGCATAATTTGAATATTACTTTTAAAGAAAGCATAAGAAATACTATTACAAATATATTAATTAAAATTTGCTGACATGTTGTGCTCCACACACGTACACAGTGCCTACCTAGGTATGCACATAACCAAGAATCTTATAAGAAATAATTTTATAATAGAAGTAGATTTTAATTTTATATTTGTATGCTCTGTCTGAAACATGAAAGAAAAACTTTGGATTTTGTGTCCCTTTAAAATCTGTCTAACAATGAAATATGACTACTGGGGGAAATTTGTAACATATTTTCTTTTTTTTACAGTACGATATCTATGTGATATTTTCTAGTCATTTGTTTACATATATGCTGCAAGTAATATAGCATATGAGTAACATGTCCCTTTAACATCGGCATGGTGCAAAAATAGCAAATTTTTATATATGATATCTTGATAACAATATAGAAGTAAAATCTTAGGCACCATCATGAGCATGACTACCAACTTTGAGGTTACAGTTGGATTCCAGGGGCCCATCATTTTTCATATTCATATCCTATACTATAAAAGGCCAAGTGTGTTTGTCCGAAGCTGTCATGCGCAGTAGAGACTGCGCGCGAGGACAAACTCACCTGGCCTTCTACACTGCAGACTCAGAGTGAGTAGCGGGATGTGCCGCCGGGCGTGGGCGTGGTTGGGCGGGGCACTGACGGGACCGGGCATCACATGGGCGGGGCGTGGGCTGGGCCAGGCGGGGCCGCGCAGAGAGCTCAAAAGAGGGGAGAGATGGGGTAGGGAGAGCAAAAGAAAGGGGAGAGATTAAGAGGGTAGAGAGAGATCAAGAGGGGAGATAGAAAGAGCAAAAGAGAGGGAGAGAGACAGCAAAAGAGAGGGGGAGGGAGAGCAAAAGAAAGGGGAGAGAGAGATCAAAAGAGGGGAGATAGAGAGAGCAAAAGAGAGGGGGAGGTAGAGCAAAAGAAAGGGGAGAGAGGGATCAAAAGAGGGGATACAGAAACAGCAAAAGAGAGGGAGAGACAACAAAAGAGAGGGGGAGGGAGAGAAAAGGAAAGGGGAGAGAGAGATCAAAAGACTGGAGATAGAGAGAGCAAAAGAGAGGGAGAGAGACAGCAAAAGAGAGGGGGGAGAAAGTGGAGAGAGAGAGCAAAAGAGAGGGGGGAGAGCGCAAAAGAGGGAAGAGAGAGAGAGCACAAGAGAGGGGAGAGAGAGAGCAAAAGAGAGGGGGAGAGAGACAGCAAAAGAGAGGAGGGAAAGAGAGTTAAAGAAAGGGGAGAGAGAGAGCAAAAGAGAGGGGGGGAAGAGAGCAAAATAAAGGGGAGAGAGACTGCAAAAGAGAGGAGGGAAAGAGAGTTAAAGAAAGGGGAGGGAGAGAGAGCAAAAGAGAGGGGGGATAGAGAGGGGGAAGAGAGAGAGCAAAAGGGAGGGGGGAGATAGAGAGCTAAAGAGAGGGGGAGAGAGAGCAAAAGAGAGGGGGAGAGAGAGAGAGCAAAAGAGGGGGGATAGAGAGAGCAAAAAAGAGGGAGAGAGAGCAAAAGAGAGGGGGGAGACAGCAAAAGAAAGGGGGGGACAGCAAAAGAAAGGGGGAGAGAGACAGCAAAATAGAGAGGGAGAGAGAGCAAAAGAGGGGAGAGAGAGAGCAAAAGAGAGGAGAGAGAGAGAGAGAGTGAGCAAAAGAGAGGGGAGAGAGAGAGAGAGCAAAAGAGAGGGGGAGAGAGAGAGCAAAAGAGAGGGGGGGGACAGCAAAAGAAAGGGGGAGAGAGACAGCAAAATAGAGGGCGAGAGGGAGCAAAAGAAGGGAGAGAGAGAGAGCAAAAGAGAGGGGAGAGAGAGCAAAGGAGAGGGGGAGAGAGAGAGCATAAGAGAGGGGGGAGAGAAAGAGCAAAATAGATGAGGAAGAGAGAGCAAAAGAAAGAGGAGAGAGAGCAAAAGAGGGGGGAGGGAGACAAATAGGGGGAATAGAGACAGCAAAAGAGGGGGAGAGAGCAAAAGAGGGGATAGGGAGAGAAAAAGAGGGGGGATAGTGAGAGCAAAAGAGAGGGAGAGAGAGAGCAAAAGAGAGGAAGATAGAGAGAGCAAAAGAGAGGAAGAGAAAGAGCAAAAGAGAGGGTGGAGCGCAAAGAGAGGGGGAGAGAGCGCAAAAGTGGGAGGAAAAGAGAGGGGGAGAGAGAGAGCAGAAGAGAGGGGGGATAGAGAAGAGAGCAAGGGGTGGGACCGCTGTACTGCAAAAATTGTACACAGGCTTTAGGACTAGTATAAATATATGTGTATAACTTTTTAACATACATGTATGTCAGGGATCGACAAATCTGTTTAAAATGTAGAAGCCAGTAAGAATGTTTAGGAGCCAGCCATAAATTTAGCAGCTAGACCGTGGTATTTGCATATAGATATATGGAGAATAGCCCAAAAAGTTAGGAGTCAGGTAAAATTCTAGGAGCCAGGGCTCCCTGGCTACTGGGTTTGTCAAGCCCTGATGTATGTGTTTATCTGTATATAGGACAAAAGTGATGAGAATTACCCTTTTGTACTTTTCTATCTTTTAGTGAAAAAGTACAAATATATTTATTTTTCTTTAGCCTTTGAGTTTTTCCTCGGTTTCTCATCTGTTTTGTTTTTGTATCTCATGTAAATACTACGTGAAAGGTATGCAGTGGCTACACAGAATAGGGTGCTAGTAAAAAGCTGTTACAATAAGAAAATATGAATAAAAATGGAAATGATCAAAAAGCAAATTTTTTTTACTAATCATGATAACTAATATTAAAGGGACAGTCTACTCCAGATTTTTTTTTTAGATAGATAATCCCTTTAATACCAATTCCCCCTTTTTGCATAACCATCATGGTTTTATTAATATACTTTCTTTTTAACTCTGTGATTACCTTGTATCTAAGCCTCTGCAGACTGCCCCTTATTTCAGTTCTTTTGACAGACTTGCATTTTAGCCAATTAGTACTGACTCATAAGTAACTGTCAAAATACACTGAGATAAGAGGCGGCCTTCAAGGGTTTAGAAATTAGCATATGAGCCTACCTAGGTTTAGCTTGCAACAAATACTACCAAGAGAACAAAAAAAATGATGATAAAAGTAAATTGGAAAGTTGTTTAAAATGACATGTCCTATCTGAATCATGAAAGTTTAATTTTGACTAGATCCTGTAAGATCAGAAAAAAATGGGTCATATATCACTATCAGAGCTCCCAAGTGTCCCACATTTTACATGACAGTTGTAGTTTGGGAACTCTAGCCAAGCCCTAAGTCGACCCATGACCTTTCAGACTCTATGCCCTGTCTCGGATTCCCGGCTGGAAAAGTTGGGAGATATGATATATAAAGTATGACTTGCAAATAAAGACAATAACTCAAGAGAGATTTTTTTAAACATCTCTTTATTCAAAAATATTAAAAATTCATATTTAGAGATATTCATGTCAAAATGTTGAAAAAGCAGAGTGTCATCATGGCACAAAATTGATCTAGCTTGTGTTAGCAGTTAAACCTTATTCATAAACATCTCACTTGAGGAACTGGAGTGGCCTTCAAACATTTCATGTTTAGACGTTTGGCCAGATTTAATACAGCGTTGTATTGGATCTCCATTTTTTTAGCGCAAGTATTATTTTATATTTTTAGTATATTTTATATATTTAAAAATGCAATTTATTTGCTCAGTGTGCTGTTTGTAAATAGAGACTGTCAAGTATATTGTTTGTTATATATTTTCATATAGGTAGGTGGGTGTGTCTAGGTGACTTGTGGGTGTGTCTGAGTATCTGGGTAATCTATGGGAGAGTCTACGAGAAATTCTGCTAATAGGGACATATAACTGTCTCAGAGGGACAGCAGAACAGAACTTATAGGGACTGCCCCTCTAAAACATGAGCAGTTGAGAGATCTTTGAAACCTTTACAATGTAGCTGCATTCAGGGAACTTTAAATAATAATGGACATTTTAAGTTTCCAGTATTGTTGTAGATATTTTAGTGGACAGCTTGCTGAAACATCGTCCAGTTCAATA
>NC_069509.1:81132309-81137309 GCF_027579735.1 Bombina bombina
TTGTGAATGTGTTGTAAACAAAGCAAATGCTTGAACATTGGTATTACCTCCTTCAGTATATATGAGCATATGTCGGTAGTGCCGTGAGATTCTCTGTCTTCAGTGTGGTTTCTATTGGCCCCCCGTATAGGTATCTAGTCTCACCTCGCAATTTCTGTGGCTTAGGTAGCACGATATCCAGGTAACTGTGGTGGCGTCTCCTCGTTCCGACGCGCGTTTCGGGACTCCGCCCCTTTCTCAAGGAATTTGCAGGTAATGGGGTGGAGGTGTGCCTTAAATAGAATCAATAGTAATCTCATTGGCTACTCGCATACACACCCCCACTCTAACGTCACATTCTACATTCGTGTTTGTGAAAGCATTGCTGAGATAGAAAACGAATGAATCTAAGACTCACGAATAGCTGGTGATCGCTGCCGATCAGGTACTAAATAGGCTCCACATAACTCCCCAGTGAAAATATGTCAATATATGACACCTTCAAGATCAAACCGCTGTACTTACTCTGTTCAGGGGATTATAAATGTATGTATATAGAGGCATCCGCGGCAATTCTCAATTGTAGCTCTATATTTGCCATCAATCAACGTACCTTACACGAAACATTCCCTCTCATCAGTATTCCGCGCACAGCGTATTTAGTCAGTATAAGTTAATGTTTCATATTTACCGGGGGTCCCGTCACGGGATATCCTATTTGTGTGAAACATTAGGGAGACTATATGCAGTCGGTTAAGGCAACGCATGCTTATTCTCACAAATGTGATATTTCTAACAAATGAATCATATAAAAGAAACTACTCGAGTTAGTGTATATCCAGACCATGTGCATTGTTGCATCTTTCTATCCAAAGAATCAATTAATCGGCTCAGACAAAGCCTATCCCAAGGGTCTCAAAGAGCCCTTACCTACCCTATTCTATGTTGTTTCTCGCAATTCTAATTTCTATAACAAATGAGTCCTACAGAAGGAACTACCCTTATGTCATCAATTCTGCTTCAACGTATTTATAGGATAGATGGTTAATTCTATCCAAAGAGAACTAGATCCCATACATCCTACGTAGATATCGCAGGACTACCGTTATTGGATCTAAGTGTCCACAAGTTATAATTGATTTGAACCTCTATCATGGCTCTATACCCTGTGTCTTGTTGGAATGTCATGTCCAAAGCATCGCAATTCTTCATACCCTTTCCTACTTCTCTTCAGTTTGTCATCTTTTAGAGAGGACATATTCAGAGAAGGAAATTCGCCAATTAAGAACTATTGAAAATCTCAGATGAAATTTCCCCAGGAAATGTCTCTATTGAGACCTCTAGGGACCATGGTATCCAATTTTTTAATCCATAGTGCCTCCTTACGGAATAGTATTTTCTGTCTGTCACCTCCCCTCCGTAAGGGGGAGACCCCATCAATTACTTGGAACCTTAATTGGCTCTTGTTGTGTGCCAATCGGGTGAAATGATGGGCCACAGGTGCATCCTCGTCATCCTTGCCTATGGCTGCTTTATGCTGGCGTATCCTATCACGGACAGTCTGTGTGGTCTCTCCTACATATGCTAGGCCACATGGGCACTTAATAACATATATAACATATTTAGAATTGCAGGAGAACCTGCCATTAATCGGAATCCTTTTACCTGATAAGGGGTGGGTAATATGATCCCCTTGTAACATAGAATGGCAGAGGGCACAGTTCATGCAACAAAAGGAGCCTTTCTTATTAATTGTAGTTGGTTTTCTCATGGAACCCCAATCAGCCCGTATTAATTCATCTTTCAGGTTTTTGTTTCTCCGAAAAGAGAATAGTGGAGTCTCTTTAAAGATCTTGCCCACCTGTGTATCCTCCCTTAAAAGGTGCCAATGTTGTAAGATTATCCTTTTGAAGACCTTGCTATGTGAACCAAAATGACTCACAAAGGGCACCGAAAATTTTTTAACTTCACGAGTAGTCTTACTCAATAAACTCGCCCTGTCAATGTTCAGTACTTTATTCATGTTATCTTCCAGAATATGTACTGGATACCCTCTGTCTAAAAATTTTTTAGACATTTCATCCAGTCTTTGTAGGCAAATTCCTGGATCATCCACAATCCTTTTAGTCCGCAGTAATTGGCCTAATGGGAGGTTCTTAATCAGAGAAGGGGGATGGAAACTTTCATACCGTAAGGTATTGTTCCGATCCGTTTCTTTGGAAAATAAATCACTTCTGAGTTTCTGATCTATGATCGATATCATGGTGTCTAAAAAGCTCACCTTGGACTTACTTGCTTCCATAGTAAACTTAAGAGATTCATGTGCCGAATTAAGTTTTGATACAAATTGTATCAAGCCATCATCACTACCAGTCCAAACAAAGAAGACGTCATCTATGTAACGGTACCAGCCTAAGACAAATTTTTTATAGTCTTCATCTATATAGACCACATCCTCCTCAAACTTCCCTACGAATAAGTTCGCATATGTAGGTGCTACATTTGAGCCCATGGCTGTTCCTTGTTTTTGGACATAGAATGTATCTTCAAATAGAAAGAAATTTTCATATAAAATGATCTTTAAGAGATCTTTGATAAGTCTCCTTTCATTCGGTGAATACAAATTGTCCTTCTCTAAGAAGTAGAATACTCCCTCTATTCCTAATTCATGAGGAATCGAGGTATAGAGACTGGCTATGTCCATTGTGACCAGTTGGCTATTTATAGGGACCACCAATGGGGATATCTTGCTCAGAAAGTCAGTCGTGTCCTGTAAATACGAACTTAAATAACCTAGTAAGGGTCTGATGAGTTGATCTACGAATACTGCTAACGGTTGGAACATTGAATCCGTACCCGCGACAATAGGTCGACCGGGAGGATCAATAAGTCTTTTATGTATTTTGGGTAATACATAAAATACCGGTATAATCGGATGTTCTTTGATCAGAAATTTTGCCTGTTTCTTAGTAATGATATCAGAGGCTAAAGCTTCCTCAATTATCTTGCTAATTTTGTTCTTTACCCTCGGTAAAGAACCAGTCCCTTTCAATTCCATGTACAAAATATTAGACCCAAGAGTACTTTTAATCCTCCCCACACGAATGCTTCAGTTGAAGCATATATTACCCTAATTAAAAAAGATTTTGAAAAATTTAAAAGAAATTTTCGTACAAAAATGAAGTCCAACATCTCCAAACAAGAGAAATTAGCACTGACATCCATTCAGAAGAATGAGGACTTGATCCTGAAGCCAGCTGACAAGGGCGGTGCCCTGGTTATCATGCATAAGAACAAATATAAGGAGGAGGTCCTCCGCCAACTACAGGACACAGAGAATTATGCTAAATTGACGGCTGACCCTTCACCGAGGGTAAAGAACAAAATTAGCAAGATAATTGAGGAAGCTTTAGCCTCTGATATCATTACTAAGAAACAGGCAAAATTTCTGATCAAAGAACATCCGATTATACCGGTATTTTATGTATTACCCAAAATACATAAAAGACTTATTGATCCTCCCGGTCGACCTATTGTCGCGGGTACGGATTCAATGTTCCAACCGTTAGCAGTATTCGTAGATCAACTCATCAGACCCTTACTAGGTTATTTAAGTTCGTATTTACAGGACACGACTGACTTTCTGAGCAAGATATCCCCATTGGTGGTCCCTATAAATAGCCAACTGGTCACAATGGACATAGCCAGTCTCTATACCTCGATTCCTCATGAATTAGGAATAGAGGGAGTATTCTACTTCTTAGAGAAGGACAATTTGTATTCACCGAATGAAAGGAGACTTATCAAAGATCTCTTAAAGATCATTTTATATGAAAATTTCTTTCTATTTGAAGATACATTCTATGTCCAAAAACAAGGAACAGCCATGGGCTCAAATGTAGCACCTACATATGCGAACTTATTCGTAGGGAAGTTTGAGGAGGATGTGGTCTATATAGATGAAGACTATAAAAAATTTGTCTTAGGCTGGTACCGTTACATAGATGACGTCTTCTTTGTTTGGACTGGTAGTGATGATGGCTTGATACAATTTGTATCAAAACTTAATTCGGCACATGAATCTCTTAAGTTTACTATGGAAGCAAGTAAGTCCAAGGTGAGCTTTTTAGACACCATGATATCGATCATAGATCAGAAACTCAGAAGTGATTTATTTTCCAAAGAAACGGATCGGAACAATACCTTACGGTATGAAAGTTTCCATCCCCCTTCTCTGATTAAGAACCTCCCATTAGGCCAATTACTGCGGACTAAAAGGATTGTGGATGATCCAGGAATTTGCCTACAAAGACTGGATGAAATGTCTAAAAAATTTTTAGACAGAGGGTATCCAGTACATATTCTGGAAGATAACATGAATAAAGTACTGAACATTGACAGGGCGAGTTTATTGAGTAAGACTACTCGTGAAGTTAAAAAATTTTCGGTGCCCTTTGTGAGTCATTTTGGTTCACATAGCAAGGTCTTCAAAAGGATAATCTTACAACATTGGCACCTTTTAAGGGAGGATACACAGGTGGGCAAGATCTTTAAAGAGACTCCACTATTCTCTTTTCGGAGAAACAAAAACCTGAAAGATGAATTAATACGGGCTGATTGGGGTTCCATGAGAAAACCAACTACAATTAATAAGAAAGGCTCCTTTTGTTGCATGAACTGTGCCCTCTGCCATTCTATGTTACAAGGGGATCATATTACCCACCCCTTATCAGGTAAAAGGATTCCGATTAATGGCAGGTTCTCCTGCAATTCTAAATATGTTATATATGTTATTAAGTGCCCATGTGGCCTAGCATATGTAGGAGAGACCACACAGACTGTCCGTGATAGGATACGCCAGCATAAAGCAGCCATAGGCAAGGATGACGAGGATGCACCTGTGGCCCATCATTTCACCCGATTGGCACACAACAAGAGCCAATTAAGGTTCCAAGTAATTGATGGGGTCTCCCCCTTACGGAGGGGAGGTGACAGACAGAAAATACTATTCCGTAAGGAGG
>NC_069509.1:81142309-81144809 GCF_027579735.1 Bombina bombina
GTGTGTTCTGAATTCTGTTCAGCTTTATGTTAGTGATAAAATGCAAGCAGGATTGGTTCATTTCTAAAAGCCAGTATGACTTTCCTAGTCTATATCTACTCAGGCGTTAACCCTCGACTACCAAAAAGTACCAGCAAAGCATTGCAGTGCATTACATTCTTCTGGTAGCCCAGTGGTTAAACCTGTATTTAGATCCTTAAGTGAAACGTATTAAATAATCTGACTGGTGCTGGCAACCTTTACATACTTGTAGATCAGTGCCAATGAAAGTGGGCTAACCTGGCAGCCGAAAGGTTTATCCCTGTTTATCTCTCAGGGTACCTTGTCTGTTGTGCACAGGTGTAGAGCTCACCAAAACCAGGGTTATTAGTCAGTGCCAATATACTTGCCCACTTTGTAGAGTACTACACAAGCTCACTGCTAATATTTGCTTGTGCATGGTTGTATGCATGTGCACGCGCACACTCGCACACACAGTTTGCATACACTTACATATGCAAATGGATTTATAGTAACACAGCCATATCAGATATTGTACACATATTAGAGTACATGACTATAGCTCTATCTTTTCTTTTTTTTTTAAGACTGACACATCAAGCCCCCCCCCCCATTTTTTAAAAACAATGTTTGTGTTGTTGCATGAAATAATAAAGTATTGTCCCTTTTGAATCTAAAGCTGCGTTAACATAGTATACATATATTATACCTACCACCTTTACTGTTGCATAATATTGTTAATCTAGTACAGCTTTGCTATATAGACTGTATTTGTACATTGTAATATGTATTAAAAAAAATAGCAGAGGCTACTACAGGGAACTAACAACACAAAAACAGACAAAGAAGAAACGTTTGTAGTTTCAAAAGCTGTGTCCATTTTCTATGAAGAGTTTTGGAATAAAAGATACCACCTACTCCGAGTCAACATGCTTTTTTCCCAGTATGGTAGTGACTAAGTTTGATTTGTTTATTGATATAGAACTGTGCACAACAGAGGGAGAGAGATACAGAGTGCCTGGCAATGATGAGTAAAAAAACAAAAAACACCAATTGGTAGAGAAAAAATGAGAGCGGTAATTGATAGAGAGTGAATAAACAATATGTAGATAATTTAAGTTTAACTCCTTGGGCTGCTGTTTGGCAGGCAAAGGGTTAAAGAGAGCAAGACAGATCATGTGAAAGGCAGACTTAAAGGGACATTACTGTTATTCATTTTGTATTCACAGCAAATAACTGCAGTTAAGCACTGCATTGCAAAAGATCTGCATACAAACAGTTGTCATTTTGTTAGCAATATTTGTTTAGTTTTGCAATGCAGGGACACACCGCTTGAATATGCCTCTTGAGTATAATTATGTTGTCTCCTTTGCTGTGTCCAGTTGGGAACTGAAATACATGAGCTCTGGCACTTATCAAGCAGCCACTTTGTGCAATGTTGCGGGGCCAGGGTTACAGTAAAAGCAAAGCGAGCAACATAAGTGATAATTAAAAAAATGCTACTTTTGAGTTTAGTTTTCCTTTAACGTTAGAATATTGGCTACATTTGTTGTGACACAAATTGGTTAATTTCCCAAGTAAAATTAGCAAATCCGTGCTGTGGAGGTAATGATCTCAGGTTTCTGGAGCGAAAACCTCTGTAAGCTCACTGAGATGATCAGCAGCCAAGAGGCAGACTGAAGAACCAACCCTGTGCATGGTCAGAGCAGTGAAGTCGTCCAGCCGTCCCACCAGGGGGGACGTTTATCTCTAGTCGTTGTGACAATCATGACATGCTTTGCGTCTGATTTATGCACTGCCACCGTAACAAGCTTTTACATTGTCCCCATGTAGAGGTAGGCAGTAGGAAGTCTTTGATACCTAGGGGCAACCCATCTCCTTAAGTGCTTTTGAAGACGCCACACTGCAGTGGCATAGTTAATCCCTTTGCAGCAGAGATATGAATGCATTGCAAAGCCGTATTCCGATAGGTGCACGGTATCTACCTCCGTTATATAAGGGGTCTAGTATTAGGGACCTTATTCATTAGTCATATAAAAAAGATTCCAGTAAACGACGCCAATAAAATGTGCAGGGACGGTAGCAGGATCATTAAAACTACTCTGCTGAATAGATGGTTAATTTAAAGGGCATTTAAACAGCATGAAGCAAAATGAGGTCAATAAGGAAATAAAATGGTAGATCTGAGATTTCTTACTTACGAACACATCTGACAGTTTAAAGGGACACGAAACTTAATGGGGTTTTTTTCAGTATTCAAATAGAACGTACAATTTTAATCAACTTTCCAATATACTTATGTTATCAAATTTGCTTCATTCCCTTGATATCCTTTGCCAAAGGAGTAGGTATGCAGTAATGAGAGCTAGCTGAGCACATCTAGTCAGCCAATCACAAGAGACAAATGTGTGCAGATCGCCAGCTAGCTCCCACTAGTGTAGGACATGTACATATTATTTTATAACAAAGGATACCAAGTGAACAAAGTTCATTGGAAAAT
>NC_069509.1:81149809-81187309 GCF_027579735.1 Bombina bombina
TCTATCTAATAGGCCTTGTCTCAGAGTTTTGTTTTTGGCCAATCAGGTGAAACATGCATTTGTGCAATAGTACTGGAATTAAAGGGACAGTCTACACCTTAGTTCATCTTAAAATCTTACCTAAGCTGCAAATAGCCTACTGCACCCCTTTCTATATTACGCAGCAGGAATGGTGAAAAAGTTCTTTTTAAATGAATATTGTTTCTGGCTTCTGCCAAGCTCAGCCCACTGATGACATCATGAGTTGGCTACATCTAGGCACTCTGCTGAATAGCATTGACAGTCTGTTGAATTAAACTAGTGAGTCTTTTGTGATTGGATGCTATATACAGCCCAAATCATGATGTCATCAGTGGGCTTGACAGCCATTTCAAAGTGGCCAGAAACAATATTCATTTTAAAATAACTTTTTTACCATTCCTGTTGCATGATATAGAAGAGGTGTAGGAGACTATTTGCAGCTTAATCTAAGGTGTAGACTGTTCCTTTAAGGGGGAGGACGACATACGTGTGTTCATGGTAACCTACCCATGTTGCATTACAAAGTCTTCAGTGTATTGTTTCTATAATAGTGTGTGATTGCTTTACAGGTACTTTATACACAGATAGAGGGGAAATGTGATTTATAGTAGTACATTCCGTTTGAATACCTGGTGTTAGGGACAATGTTATAGGTTCTATAGCTTACTGGAGCACACTATTTGGTAAAAAGCAATTATACTTGTGCATTGTGGTTTGATAGAGGCGAATGGGTCACAGCCGTACCTCTCTTATTTGTGGAGGTCACTGGTACAGCTGTATCTCATTTCTAGTGGTTGCTACAAATCCTTGCAGCAGCCTGGCTTAGTTCTCTCCCTCACCCCCCCCCCCCTTATTTCTACCCCTCCCCTCTTTCAGTGTCAGCATGCCCCAGGAATCACACAGGTAGAGAGCAAGAATTAAATGGCTAATGCATGTGTCGTAAATACTCAAGGGATTAAGTCACTGGTGCCTGTCTCTGCTCAGCAATCAGGAGGTTAAATCCCTGGAAAATTATGGATTTAAATCATAATTGCTTTTGTTATCTGCAATCAGGGTGTTCCATCACTGCTTTGGCTGTGCTACTACTGGCAATCAAGAGATTAAATCACTGTTTGATGTGTTAAGGCAGTTGAGGGGTTAAATTATTGTTGTGCTTGAGCTGCTGGCAATCAAGGGGTTATATAACTATTGCACGAGTTATGTCTGGCTGTCTATTAATCTAATAACAAATGCGGTAAGGGAATGTTCAGCTGTCCTGAGGATTTTCAGTAATGAAATAAAATGTGCTATGTGGTTAATGGGACAGTCTACTTGAAAAATGGTTTATGTTTAAAAAGATAGATAATCCCTTTATTACCCATTCCCCAGTTTTGCATAACCAACACAGTTATAGAAATACACGTTTTACCTCTGTGATTACCTGTATCAAAGGCTCTGCAGACTGCCCCCTTATATCAGTTCTTTTGACAGACTTGCATGTTAGCCAATCAGTGTCCTCTCACAAGTAACTCCACTTGAGTGAGCACAATGTTATCTATATGACACACATAAACTAGCGCTGTCTAGCTGTGCCAGTGACCTCCACAAATAAGAGAGGTACGGCTGTGACCCATTCGCCTCTATCAAACCACAATGCCCAAGTATAATTGCTTTTTACTAACTGTGAAAAACTGTCAACATGCACTGAGATAAGAGGCAGCCTTCAAGGGCTTAGAAATTAGCATATGAGCCTACCTAGGTTTAGTTTTCAACAAAAAAAAATGAACAAAGCAAATTTGATGATTAAAGTAAATTGGAAAGTTGTTTAAATTTGCATGCGCTATCTGAATCATAAAAGTTTAATTTTGACTTGGCTGTCGCTTTAAGCTTTTTGTGTAGTTACCAGCGAGTATTCATGCAGTAATAAAATTAGGACATTTTCTTATTATATTTGAAATGTCCCAGTTTTGACAGACAATAAATGTTTTGTATATACCTGCCAGCAAAATATGTTTTTATACTGCTACCACCTTTTGTGAGCAATCATGTGGCCCTTTGTCTGTTAGAGGTTATCTCCAACTTGGGAGTTTCACAAGAGTGAAAACGTTTCGAAGAGAGAGACAATGAGAGCCTACGAACGTACGTAGACAGAAGAATGCAGAAAAAACTGTCAAGAGACACAGAGAAAGTAGGCGAAAGATAGACGTAAAGGTAGTGAGAGACGGGAAGAGAGCAACAGGGAGAGATACAGAGAAAAGCAGAAAAAACTGAATCAAGGATTAAGGAATTAGTCATCACAAAGCGGTTATAAAGCGTCATTACATAACCTCTTAGTGACTGGTAAATAGAAGAAATCAGACGATTATAAAACACGGAATTGAGTCTGGTGGCGCTGAAGAAACTGTAAAGGTTAGGCAGGAATAGTACAGAAAAAATATGGATAAAAGAAAATAGTTAAAGGGACAGTCTAGTCAAAATTAAACTTTCATGATTCAGATAGGGCATGCAATTTTAAACAACTTTCCAATTTACTCATCAAATTTGCTTTGTTTTCTTGGTATTCTTTATTGAAAGCTAAAGCTAGGGAGGCTCGTATGCTAATTTCTAAGCCCTTGAAAGCCGCCTCTTATCCAAAGCCAAATTTAAACGTCAAGGCTACTCATATGATAAAGGCTGTGGTTGGTATTTCATATATAATATTCTACATTAATATCTTAGATTTATATTGCTCTGTATCTCCATTCTGAATGCTTTGCTTTTACTTAAAGTGAAGGTTAAGTTTTCATGATTTGAACACCTTAATGCATCCATTACTAACAGAATAAGCAGATTGCTAAGTTTATTTTAATATATTTTATGAGTTTATATTTTTTTTAAACATAGTAATCTGCCTACCGTTTTCGTGCAAACTCCTCCCCACCTCTACTTCCGGACTTTCTCCGCTATTACGTATAGAGCGGTCCCACCCGCTCTATACGCATCTCCCAAGCGAGTGCACGATGAACCTTAACTATTGTGCATGCGCGAAAGGCCGATGTAAACTACTACTGCGCATGCAATACTATTCCATCCACTCACCAATGCGCATGCGTTAATCAAATAATTGTCTTTAGCCTAAGTACTAACGACTGCAAGCTATTACGCCTGCGCGAAACGGGAGTGCGCATTAGAGTCCAAATGGAGAGTGAGACAGTAGCGCATGCGCTGTTTAAATAGTAGGCGGGTGACGTAGATCAACGGCCGGCTAACGGCCAGAATTTTAATTGGTAGTTTGGAGAACATGACTGAGAAGAAAAAAATAAAAAACGGGTAGATTTTGATAAGCTTTAAATATCGAGTTAATACGGCGATAACTTTATTTCATGCAAGATGATAAATGAAACCCATATTTATTTTGGACAGAGAATTGGATTCAAGTTCGACATACAGGTAACTTAACCTTCACTTTAAAGACCATCTATGTTTAATGCATTCTTGTTCCTGCTTTGAAATAAAAGGTTTTATGTATAATGTGTAAGGTCTCTGCTTATTTAAAGGGAGGTGAAATCCATTTAAAAAAAAAAAAAAAATTATGATTCAGAGAGAGCATGCAATTGTAAACAACCTTCCAATTTACTTCTATTATCTAATTTGTTTTGTTCTCCTTGTATCATTTGTTAAAAAAAGCCTACCTAGGTAGGCTCAAGAGCTTCTTACTGGCGGCTGCACCTAAAGGCATCATGCTATTGGCTCACCCATGTGCATTACTGTTTATTCAACAAAGGATACAGAGAATAAAGCAAATTATATAGTAAAAGTAAATTGGAAAGTTGTTTTAAAAGTTGTATTTTGTATCTGAATCGTGAAAGGAAAATTGTGGGTTTCATGTCCCTTTAATAAGCAGGATATTCTTTTGTAAAAATTTGGTAGAGCAAGTTATTTTTGCATTGCTGATCCCAGCTTACTATGGGGTTAATCACAATATTGTGCTTGTTTTGCGGTAGAGGAACATTTTTTTCTAAATGTTTATCTCCCATAAAAAAAAATGCAAAATTTTTATC
Source organism: Bombina bombina (assembly GCF_027579735.1). Lineage (NCBI taxonomy): Eukaryota > Metazoa > Chordata > Amphibia > Anura > Bombinatoridae > Bombina > Bombina bombina. Next base: position 81,153,850 of record NC_069509.1, read on the forward strand.
TTTGTCAATAATCTATCGATTTCATAATCCAAATATCAAATGCGCAGGATTAAGGACAATGGCGATTTTGGGGATTCAGCGATTACATCGCAAGTTAAAGGGCCTGTATGTGAACTGATCTCTTTTAATAGTGTGTAGTGAGTAATTAAAGGGGCAGTCTACACGAAAATTGTTACTGTTTAAAAAGATAGATAATGCTTTTACTACCCGTTTACCAACTTTGCACAGCCAACATTGTTACATTAATATACTTTATAACCTTTAAACCTCAAAATGTCTGCCTGTTTCTAAGCCACTACAGACAGCCTCTTATCTCAGCGCATTTTTTTTTACTTTTCACAGTAAGACACTACTAGTTCATGTGTGCCATATAGATTACATTGTGCTCACTCCTGATTGGCTAAAATGGAAGTCTGTCAAAAGAACTGAGATTAAGGGGAAGTTTGCAGAGGCTTAGATACAAGGGGATCACAGAGGTAAACAGTGTATTACTATAAATGTGTTGGTTGTGCAAAACTGTGCAATGGGTAATAAAGGGATTATCTATCTTTTTAAACAATAACAATTTTGGAGTAGACCGTCCCTTTAACTTGTTGTGCTCCAAAACCATAATGATGTGTGTGTATCTCTCTAAGGAATCTGAACAGGGGCTTTATTAGTATAGTGGGTACCGGTGTTTATTAAGTTATTGATTTTGCTTATTTTTATTAGTGTCATTTTCTTCTGTTATGTGTGATCAGTCCACGGGTCATCATTACTTCTGGGATATAACTCCTCCCCAACAGGAAATGCAAGAGGATTCACCCAGCAGAGCTGCATATAGCTCCTCCCCTCTACGTCAGTCCCAGTCATTCTCTTGCACCCAACGACTAGATAGGATGTGTGAGAGGACTATGGTGATTATACTTAGTTTTTATGACTTCAATCAAAAGTTTGTTATTTTAAAATAGCACCGGAGCGTGTTATTACTTCTCTGGCAGAGTTTGAGGAAGAATCTGACAGAGATTTTTTACTATGATTTTAACCGGAGTCGTTAAGATCATATTGCTGTTCTCGACCATCTGAGGGAGGTAAAGGCTTCAGATCAGGGGACAGCGGGCAGATGAATCTGCATTGAGGTATGTGGCAGTTTTTATTTTCTGAATGGAATTGATGAGAAAAGCCTGCCATACCGTTAAAATGACATGTATGTATACACTTCAGTATTCTGGGGATGGTATTTCACCGGAACTACTGTGTTAAAGGTCACTAATCCTTTTAATAACTATTCTCATGTTAAACGTTTTTGCTGGAATGTAGAATCGTTTACATTGCTGAGGTACTGTGTGAATAAATATTTGGGCATTATTTTCCACTTGGCAGTTTTTTTGCTTTAATTGTGACAGTTTCGTTTCTCTTCACTGCTGTGTGGGAGAGGGAGGGGCCGTTTTTGGCGCTCTTTGCTACGCATCAAAAAATTCCAGTCAGCTACTTTTATATTTCCTGCATGATCCGGTTCATCTCTGACAGATCTCAGGGGTCTTCAAACTTCTTTGAAGGGAGGTAAATTCTCTCAGCAGAGCTGTGAGAATTCTTATAGTGACTGTGAATAAAAAACGTTGTTTTGTTTTTCTTATGTACAAATTTAATTAGTGTTGTTTTTTACTAATGGGAACAAACCTTTGCTAAAAGTTGTGTTGTTTTAAAGTTTGATGCTATAACTGTTTTTCAGTTCATTATTTCAACTGTCATTTAATCGTTAGTACCTCTTTGAGGCACAGTGCGTTTTTTTTTTTGCTAAAAAAGATTATAACCAAGTTGTAAGTTTTTTTTTTGCTAGTGTGTTAAACATGTCTGACTCAGAGGAAGATATCTGTGTCATTTGTTCCAATGCCAAGGTGGAGCCCAATAGAAATTTATGTACTAACTGTATTGATGCTACTTTAAATAAAAGTCAATCTGTACAATGTGAACAAATTTCACCAAACAGCGAGGGGAGAGTTATGCCGACTAACTCGCCTCACGCAACAGTACCTGCATCTCCCGCCCGGGAGGTGCGTGATATTTTGGCGCCTAGTACATCTGGGCGGCCATTACAGATAACATTACAAGATATGGCTACTGTTATGACTGAAGTTTTGTCTAAATTACCAGAACTAAGAGGCAAGCGTGATCACTCTGGGGTGAGAACAGAGTGCGCTGACAATGCTAGGGCCATGTCTGATACTGCGTCACAGCTCGCAGAGCATGAGGACGGAGAGCTTCATTCTGTGGGTGACGGTTCTGATCCAAACAGATTGGACTCAGATATTTCAAATTTTAAATTTAAATTGGAGAACCTCCGTGTACTACTAGGGGAGGTCTTAGCAGCTCTCAACGATTGTAACACCGTTGCAATACCAGAGAAACTGTGTAGGTTGGATAAATACTTTGCGGTACCCGGCGAGTACTGACGTTTTTCCTATACCTAAGAGACTAACTGAAATTGTTACTAAGGAGTGGGATAGACCCGGTGTGCCGTTCTCACCCCCTCCAATATTTAGAAAGATGTTTCCAATAGACGCCACCACTCGGGACTTATGGCAAACGGTTCCCAAGGTGGAGGGAGCAGTTTCTACTTTAGCTAAGCGTACCACTATCCCGGTGGAGGATAGCTGTGCTTTCTCAGATCCAATGGATAAAAAATTAGAGGGTTACCTTAAGAAAATGTTTGTTCAACAAGGTTTTATATTACAACCCCTTGCATGTATCGCGCCGATTACGGCTGCGGCAGCATTTTGGATTGAGTCGCTTGAAGAGAACCTTAGTTCCTCTACGCTAGACGACATTACGGACAGGCTTAGAGTCCTTAAACTAGCTAATTCTTTCATTTCGGAGGCCGTAGTACATTTAACCAAACTTACGGCTAAGAACTCAGGATTCGCCATACAGGCACGCAGGGCACTGTGGCTAAAATCCTGGTCAGCTGATGTTACTTCTAAGTCCAAATTACTTAATATACCTTTCAAGGGGCAGTCCTTATTCGGGCCCGGTTTGAAAGAAATTATCGCTGACATTACGGGAGGTAAGGGCCACGCCCTACCTCAAGACAAGGCCAAAGCTAAGGCTAGACAGTCTAATTTTCGTCCCTTTCGGAATTTCAAGACAGGAACAGCATCAACCTCCACTGCACCAAAACAGGAAGGAGCTGTTGCTCGTTACAGGCAAGGCTGGAAGCCTAACCAGTCCTGGAACAAAAGCAAGCAGGCCAGGAAACCTGCTGCTGCCCCAAAGACAGCATGAACCGAGAGCCCCCGATCCGGGACCGGATCTAGTAGGGGGCAGACTCTCTCTCTTCGCCCAGGCCTGGGCAAGAGATGTTCAGGATCCCTGGGCACTAGAGATCATATCTCAGGGATACCTTCTAGACTTCAAATTATCTCCCCCAAGAGGGAGATTTCATCTGTCAAGGTTGTCAACAAACCAGATAAAGAAAGAAGCGTTTCTACGCTGCGTACAAGATCTGTTAACAATGGGAGTGATCCATCCGGTTCCGTGGTCGGAACAAGGACAAGGGTTCTACTCAAACCTGTTTGTGGTTCCCAAAAAAGAGGGAACTTTCAGGCCAATCTTAGATTTAAAGACTCTAAACAAATTCCTAAGAGTTCCATCGTTCAAAATGGAAACTATTCGGACAATTTTACCCATGATCCAAGAGGGTCAGTACATGACCACAGTGGATTTAAAGGATGCTTACCTTCACATACCGATCCACAAAGATCATCACCGGTATCTAAGGTTTGCCTTCTTAGACAGGCACTACCAGTTTGTAGCTCTTCCATTCGGATTGGCTACGGCTCCAAGAATCTTCACAAAGGTTCTGGGTGCCCTTCTAGCGGTACTAAGACCGCGAGGGATTTCGGTAGCTCCGTACCTAGACGACATTCTAATACAAGCTTCAAGCTTTCAAACTGCCAAGTCTCATACAGAGTTAGTTCTGGCATTTCTAAGGTCGCATGGATGGAAAGTGAACGAAAAGAAGAGTTCTCTCTTTCCTCTCACAAGAGTTCCATTCTTGGGGACTCTTATAGATTCTGTAGAAATGAAGATTTACCTGACAGAAGACAGGTTAACAAAACTTCAAAATGCATGCCGCGTCCTTCATTCCATTCAACACCCGTCAGTAGCTCAATGCATGGAGGTGATCGGCTTAATGGTAGCGGCAATGGACATAGTACCTTTTGCACGCCTACACCTCAGACCGCTGCAATTATGCATGCTAAGTCAGTGGAATGGGGATTACTCAGATTTGTCCCCTACTCTGAATCTGAATCAAGAGACCAGAAATTCTCTTCTATGGTGGCTTTATCGGCCACACCTGTCCAGGGGGATGCCATTCAGCAGGCCAGACTGGACAATTGTAACAACAGACGCCAGCCTACTAGGTTGGGGCGCTGTCTGGAATTCTCTGAAGGCTCAGGGACTATGGAATCAGGAGGAGAGTCTCCTACCAATAAACATTCTGGAATTGAGAGCAGTTCTCAATGCCCTTCTGGCTTGGCCCCAGTTAACAACTCGGGGGTTCATCAGGTTTCAGTCGGACAACATCACGACTGTAGCTTACATCAACCATCAGGGAGGGACAAGAAGCTCCCTAGCAATGATGGAAGTATCAAAGATAATTCGCTGGGCAGAGTCTCACTCTTGCCACCTGTCAGCAATCCACATCCCGGGAGTGGAGAACTGGGAGGCGGATTTCTTGAGTCGCCAGACTTTTCATCCGGGGGAGTGGGAACTTCATCCGGAGGTCTTTGCCCAAATACTTCGACGTTGGGGCAAACCAGAGATAGATCTCATGGCGTCTCGCCAGAACGCCAAACTTCCTCGCTACGGGTCCAGATCCAGGGATCCGGGAGCAGTTCTGATAGATGCTTTGACAGCACCTTGGAACTTCAGGATGGCTTATGTGTTTCCACCCTTCCCGCTGCTTCCTCGATTGATTGCCAAAATCAAACAGGAGAGAGCATCAGTAATTCTAATAGCACCTGCTTGGCCACGCAGGACTTGGTATGCAGATCTAGTGGACATGTCATCCTGTCCGCCTTGGTCTCTACCTCTAAGACAGGACCTTCTGATACAGGGTCCATTCAAACATCAAAATCTAACTTCTCTGAAGCTGACTGCTTGGAAATTGAACGCTTGATTTTATCAAAACGTGGTTTTTCTGAGTCGGTTATTGATACCCTGATTCAGGCTAGGAAGCCTGTTACCAGAAGGATTTACCATAAAATATGGCGGAAATACCTATACTGGTGCGAATCCAAAGGTTACTCCTGGAGTAAGGTTAGGATCGCTAGGATATTGTCTTTTCTACAAGAAGGTTTAGAAAAGGGTTTATCAGCTAGTTCATTAAAGGGACAGATTTCAGCTCTGTCCATCTTGTTACACAGACGTCTGTCAGAAAATCCAGACGTCCAGTCCTTTTGTCAGGCTTTAGCTAGGATCAAGCCTGTGTTTAAAGCTGTTGCTCCACCATGGAGTTTAAACTTAGTTCTTAACGTTTTACAGGGTGTTCCGTTTGAACCCCTTCATTCCATTGATATAAAATTGTTATCTTGGAAAGTTCTGTTTTTAATGGCTATTTCCTCGGCTCGAAGAGTCTCTGAGTTATCAGCCTTACATTGTGATTCCCCTTATCTGATTTTTCACTCAGACAAGGTAGTTCTGCGTACTAAACCTGGGTTCTTACCTAAGGTAGTCACTAACAGGAACATCAATCAAGAGATTGTTGTCCCATCCTTGTGTCCAAATCCTTCTTCAAAGAAGGAACGTCTTTTACACAATCTGGATGTAGTTCGTGCCCTCAAGTTCTACTTGCAGGCAACTAAAGATTTTCGCCAAACTTCTTCCTTGTTTGTCGTTTACTCTGGACAGAGGAGAGGTCAAAAAGCTTCTGCTACCTCTCTCTCTTTTTGGCTTCGTAGCATAATACGTTTAGCCTATGAGACTGCTGGACAGCAGCCTCCTGAAAGAATTACAGCTCACTCCACTAGAGCTGTGGCTTCCACTTGGGCCTTTAAGAATGAGGCCTCTGTTGAACAGATTTGCAAGGCTGCAACTTGGTCTTCGCTTCATACTTTTTCCAAATTTTACAAATTTGACACTTTTGCTTCTTCGGAGGCTATTTTTGGGAGAAAGGTTCTTCAGGCAGTGGTTCCTTCTGTATAATGAGCCTGCCTATCCCTCCCGTCATCCGTGTACTTTTGCTTTGGTATTGGTATCCCAGAAGTAATGATGACCCGTGGACTGATCACACATAACAGAAGAAAACATAATTTATGCTTACCTGATAAATTCCTTTCTTCTGTTGTGTGATCAGTCCACGGCCCGCCCTGTTTTAAGGCAGGTAAATATCTTTTAAATTATACTCCAGTCACCACTTCACCCTTGGTTACTCCTTTCTCGTTGATTCTTGGTCGAATGACTGGGACTGACGTAGAGGGGAGGAGCTATATGCAGCTCTGCTGGGTGAATCCTCTTGCATTTCCTGTTGGGGAGGAGTTATATCCCAGAAGTAATGATGACCCGTGGACTGATCACACAACAGAAGAAAGGAATTTATCAGGTAAGCATAAATTATGTTTTTGTGTTTTAACTTTATGTGATTGAGCAAGTAGTGTTTGTATCTGCTTGACTATATTGCTGCCTAACCCAATATGGCGGAGGGGTCATTTCAGTGTGTTTTGCTCATGCACAAACCCAATGTTACATTCAAAAACTTTTTTGGGGTTCTTGGTAAGAGTTTAAGAGTTGCTGTCTGGAGGTTTTCGGGTACTTTTAGCTGTGGAATTCGAAAAGGGAAAAATGGCCTTGTAAATATGATGAGAATTTAGATTGTGATCACTAAGGATGTGCCTTGTAAATTTATTGTACTACAAATGCTGAATATGGCCTCCGGATTTCTTCTTGTGAAAGTGCAATATATAAGGATCTGTATTTTCACATGAAGAAATCCAACTCCAAAAAGACCCGAATGCTGCTGCCGGTGGCCATATTGGGAATTTGTGGTACAACGAATCACATGAAAGCACATCAATAAAACAGGACTGGTATGTATTAAAGGGATACTGAACCCAAATTTTTTCTTTCTTGATTAAGATAGAGCATGCAATTTTAAGCAACTTTCTAATTTACTCCAATTATCAATTTTTCTTCGTTCTCTTGGTATCTTTATTTGAAAAAGCAGGACTGTAAGCTTTCGAGGCGGCCCATGTTTGGTTTAGCACCTAGGTAGCGCTTGCTGATTGGTGGCTAAATGTAGCCACCAATCAGCAAGCGCTATCAAAGGTGCTAAATCAAAAATGGGCCAGCTCGTTAGCTTACTTACATGCCTACTTTTTCAAATAAAGATACCAAGAGAACAAAGAAAAATTGATAATAGAAGTAAATTAGAAAGTTGTTAAAATTGCATGCTCTATCTGAATCATGAAAGAAAAAAATTGGGGTCAGTGTCCCTTTAACAAAAACTGCCAAAATTATGTAATCTTTTATATTTTATTTTTATAAACAGTGGTCCATGATTGCCTCTCTTGGGGGATGCCATAGCCTACTACCTCTATCTGTACTTAACAGACCCTGCAACATGCTGTATAGTAATTCCTAAGATCAGTGCAGGAGCTCTTTTTTTCCTGGTCTGCTTTGATCACAGTTAAGGAGATAAGAGCAGAATACTTTTTTTTTTTTGGTGACAAACCCTTGCAAGTTTCCCTAATAAAAGGACAGATTTAAATGCGTATCAAATATTTGTTTATAGGTAGCTATTTTGCAACGCAGTGCTTAATAGCTAATACATCTTCTTCCTGTAGAAAAATGACTTTACTGTCTACAGTTTAACTCCCTACAGATACAATATGTTGTCCTTCGTTTGGGCTCTGATACTTAAAGTGCAGGGTCTCTCCCTCTTTCAGGGTTATTCATCTCAGACTGCTGCTGAGAGCGAGCTGTGCATCTCTCCACTGAGTCCACTGCCTTTTATCATTCATCTGCAGAGAAGGGGGAGAGAGACGCTGAGTTTTTAACAGGAAGGAGGAGAAAGACTGATACCCTTTTAATGAGAGCAGCCGGGGAGAAAGGAGGGGCTGGAGCAAGGCTCATATGTCTAGGTGTGTGTCATTAATGATCCGTTAGAAGGGATCAAGTCTAATTTATACAACAGTACATTAATAGGAGGAGGTGTGAGTCTGCTGATTAACTCCTCTGCTGCCAGAAGTGGAATTAAATGTGTTGCCAGCGTTTGGCCTCAGCACAGAATGCAGAGGAGAGTTTGGCACATGGAAATATAACAAATATCTTGGTTCTTGCTCGAAATGCGATAATTATAAATGATTGACAGACCAATATTCCTATAATCATTGTTGGACACTTTAACCCCTTGGTACATAATGCATTGCAGCTGTCGTTAAATATAAGAGAATTTCCTTCCCTAGCTAAATATTATTATTATTATTTTTTATTTGGGAAAGTGGTTGTCTTTGATTTTCAACAAATCCTGTAACCTATGTTTTCTTTAAAATGCTGCAATTCATTAGCTAGTTTAAAGGGACAGTCTACTCCAGAATTTTTATTGTTTAAAAAGATAGATAATACCTTTATTATACATTCTGCAGTTTTGCATAACCAACACAGTTATAGAAATATACTTTTTACCTCTGTGGTTACCTTGTATCTAAGCCTCTGCAGACTCCCCACTTATCTCAGTTCTTTTGACCGACTTGCATTTAGCCAATCAGTGCTGACTTATAAATAACTCCACGTGCGTGAGCACAATGTTATCTTTGTGGCACACATGAACTAGCGCTGTCTAGATGTGAAAGACTGTCGAAATGTACTGAGATAAGAGGCGGCCTTCAAGAGCTTAGAAATTTGCATATAAGTCTACCTAGGTTTAGCTTCAACAAAGAATATCAAGAGAACAAAGCAAATTTGATGATAAAAGTAAATTGGTAAGTTGGAAATTGCATGCCCTTTCTGAATCATGAAAGTTTAATTTTGATAAAAAAAAAATTGGGGGGGCGCTAGGTTTCAGAATGTGTGTTGTAGGTTACAGATGGTGCCTACTCTGTTGCGTGACTGTTCCATGATCACACTATGGGGTCAATTAATTAAATGTTGAGCGGACATGATTAGCTGCAGTTAATTATGTCAGCCCGACATTGCTAAATGCCGACAGCATACGCTGTCGTCATTTAACATTGCACAAGCATTTCTTGTGCAATGCTTGTGCAATGCCGCCCCTGCACATCTGTGGCCACTAGCAGGGGGTGTCAATCATCCTGATCGGATCAAGATGATTGCAATCCACCACCTTCAAGGTGGCGGACAAGTTAAGAAGCAGGGGATTTACAACCTCTGCTTTTTAACTTATATTTTGGCGAGCCAGAAACTTTGGGCAGAGAAAACTGCATCCGCTGCTTATTAAATCTCCCCCTAATAATTTTCTAGATTCAGAACTAGGCACTTTCTTGTTTTCAGAGTAGAGTTTGATCCATTTTTCCTTCCATATATTAACTGATTGCCACATCCATATTGTTATATTCGCCAAGTTACAAAAGAGATCCACATGCTGCCATGATTTATAATGGGCAGATTATGCTTATTGTTGTGTTTTTAGAGAAGAGGGTAGCAGGAAATGAGAATACAGCTACAACTAATGTTTTACCCATTACCAGAGAATTATATTTGATAGTTCCTTATGGGGAGCTTTTTTTATGGGAAAAACAAGGTGTTGGTGGGAAAAGAATAATCTAGTAAGCATACTGAGAACGAATCGTAAAATTGGGTAGTGAAATGTAGATGGGAATTGCATACCGTTGGGCTGTGGGGGCCGACGTGCACTTTGCACAATACTGTTAGGATATAAGTGCTCTGCATGATCAAACAAGCTGAATCCTTCCTGGCTCTGATTACCACTGGCGTCCAAGGACATGAGCTTGTGCAATGATCTGCACATTAATTAAAACTTATTAGATCTTGATTGAGCAGTTCCTGCTTCATCTTCGCAAAGGGAAGAAAAAAGAAAGAAATGAAGAATTAAAAAAATCTTAACTGAGATGAGAGGTTTTATTCACATTTCTTGTTAGAATATACCCAAAAGGCAACTTGTTTTATTGTGCGTTTCCTCTGCAATGACCTCACTATGCAAGTATCTTATGGTTAACCCTTGTTGTACAGGGACATGAAAACCAAATTGTTTCTTTCATAATTCAGATAGAGCATTCAATTTTAAGCAACTTTCTAATTTACTCCTATTATCAAGCTTAGCTTATGTAAGTTTATGAGCCGGCCCATTTTTGGTTCAACACCTGGGTAGCGCTTGCTGACTGGTGGCTAAATGTAGACCAACTGTCATGTATTTTGCGGAATGTAGCTTGAGAGCTGTCTCTCCTGCATCTCTCTGGACATCATCTCTCCTTACCCAGACTGCACCATACCCAACTAACCGTGGTCTGCCCAGCTCTGCAAGCACGCTTCCTCAGCTCCACCCTCACCCCAACTGATTCCTCTTGCAACAAGACTCTATGTCTTCCTGACTCGGGGGGACCTAGATGCTTTCTGAGAAAAGTTGGAATATTGGGAGCTTTGATTCATATATATATATATATATATATATATATATATATATACAGGACATACAAAATACAATTATTCCAAAATCCAAAACTTTTTCAGTCTCAAGCAGTTTGGATAAAGGCTTTTGTATCTTTATGTATATGCATGTGTATGTATATATACTCTGCGCTGCGGAATCTGTTGGCGCTCTACAAATAACCAATAATAATAATACTGTGTATAACTGTGTGTATGTATATATGTATATATATATATATATCTATATCTTGGCTTGAGAAAGGGCAAAAGCCCAAAACGTCGCCTATGTCTTACTGCTTGTAATAAAATCACAAAAAAAGAAACTTGGAGTGCTGCAGCTTAGGTAGTGGAAAAAAGGTCACTCGCCGAGACTTGTCCTCATAACGTTCCCCCTTTTATTGTGAACATTTTCAAGGTTTTACCCCATCATCTGACATCAAAAGTATATCAGTAAATGTTTTCCTTTTGATGTCTGATGATGGGAGTAAAACCTCAAAAACGTTTCAAAGAAGGGCAAGTGCCTTTTTTTCTTCTATCTATATATCAGTGTTCTCCACAGAAAAGTTTGCCAGCCGGGTGGGATTATGAAGTAGCCGGTTGAGGGCAGTGTAATTATTTGCAATTTTATAACATTATCATTTATAAATGCTACTTCATGGGTCGACAAATCTGTTTAAAATTTAGGAACCAGTAAGAATATTTTAAAGCCCAACATACTTTTAGTAGCCAGACAGTGGTATTTGTGTGTGTGTGTATGTATATATATATATATATATATATATATATATAGAGAGAGAGAGAGAGAGAGAGAGTTTATATATTTTATTTGTTTATAGAGTTTCTAACATAATTTCGCCAGCTATAGAAGGTAGAAAAAAATCTTTATTCCATGATTTAGACCAGTGCTTTCCAAACTGTGTGTCGGGACACACTAGTGTGTCGGCAGCAGTGTGTAGGTGTGTCCCTGCTTCAGCACAAATTTTTTTTAATTTATTTTTTTTGGTTTCTGACTTTCCGCCTGCCTGCTACGCATACCACATGGTTGACACGTGATTGATACCTTGTGGGTCAAGGATCATCTTAACCAATTGGCGCAGCTCAGTGAAAACTGAAACTATTCCCATTGGCGGCTTTGGCGGCACATTGGCTCCTGACTGCATGTGTAGTCTCCTTAATTGGCTTGTGACTGCATGTATAGTCATTGTATAGTCATTGAGTGGGACAGCAGTGTGTTTGCAGCGCGGGCAGTAGTCAATCGGACTCACCGAGCTCAGAGGGCGGCAACTTAAATGCTGAGCTGAAGTCAGAAGTCAGTGGGGGGTTTTTTGCAGCTAGCTCCCAGTAGTGCATTGCTGCTCCTGCTCTTGATATATGGATAGGAAGTGGAAACTTAAAAATGCTTGATGATGAAATGTGAGTATCTTTAGCTAATATTCCACCAAATATTCCAAAACTGTGTTCATCCCATCAACCTCATACATCCCATTAAAATAGTAAGTAACTATTGGTGTTATTAAACTTTTTTTAATTCTTGCACATACTTACTGTTACTTGTAAATTTCATTATTATATAATTTATGTATGTGTCCGTATCTCTTAAAACAAGTTAGTTTAACCTCTTGTTTGCTAGTACAACTGGATTAATTACTGTGTCGCGAAATGATGTAGGTCTAAAAAGTGTGTCACCAACATGAAAAGTTTGGAAAGCTCTGATTTAGACAGATCATACAATTTAAAACAAGTTTCCAATTTACTTCTATGATCAAATTTGCTTAATTCTCTTGGTATCCTTGGTTGAAGGAAGAAGCAGCAATGCACTGCTGGGAACTAGCTGAACATATGTGGTGGGCCAATGACAAGAGGCATAAATGTACAGCCACCAATCAGCAGCTAGCTGCACTTAGTTCATTGCTGCTCTTGAGCCTACCTAGATATGCTTTTCAACAGAGGATACCAAGAGAACAAAGCAAATTCGATAACAGAAGCAAATTGGAACGTTTGTTAAAATTGTATTCTCTATCTAAAATGATTAATATTAAAATAAATTGGCTTTCATGTCCCTTTAAAATCAAACGGGAGACACATTTTATAATGAAAATATTAATTACCAAACCAATCATGTTGTATTTAGATTTGCTACTTATTTTAATTGTACTGGGACAGGCCTAGACTTGAGAGGTACAACCAATGTCTCCGGCCAGCCTTGTGCGCTGTCCCAATTCAAAAGACCTTCAGAATTTTTTCAGATCTTTCCAATATGGCTATGTCCTGACAGAGGTGACTCTGACTATGGATGGTAGTTTCAAACATAGTTGTAAAGCCTTAGTGTTTGTATAGGAAAGCTTAAAGGAATACCAAACACAATTTGTTTTATTTGTGATTCAGACAGAGCATACATTTTTATAAAAGTTTCCTAATTCTATTATCAAATTTACTTCGTTCCAATGATGTTCTGTGTTGGAGAGATACCTAGGTTGGCATCTGGACCACTACATGGCAGGGAATAGTGCTGCCATATAGTGCTCTTGCAAATGGATAACATTCTTGCAAAACTGCTGCCGTATAGTGCTCCAGAAATGGGCTGGCTCCTCAGTTTATGTCCCTGCTTTTCAACAAAAGATACCAAAGGAATGAGAAAAAAAACAGAAGTAAAGTAGAAAGTTGTTTAAAATCACATGCTCAATCTGAATCATACAAGAAAAAAATGTGAGTTTCATATCCCTTTAAAGATTGAAAACAGTTAAAAAAAAAAGTGATAATCGGATAAATAGCAATAGTACCCAAGGAAAAGGAATAATTGCACAATGGGGGTGAAATCATTGCCCTTTGTTTTACTGGCAACTAATTTGGGCTAAAATGACTGATGTTTATTGCTGGTGCTAAGGGGTTAAATTATCAATTTATGTGTCATACTAGCAGCCAAAGTAAAAATCACTTGATTTATTTGTGTTGCTGGCAGCCAAAATAAACAATAAAATGTAACCCAGCCGGAATTTTTTTTTATTCTAAAGTGCTAATGTATTTTTCTAGAGATAAGAACAACTCATATATAGCAAGCCATGTTTATATTTATAGCATTGCAGTACTGCTTACAACCTTGAGGAAGTGGATTAAGTTGCAGCTGGTTCCTTAGGACCTGCTGGAGTAAAATGGCTTATTGGCATAGAATTAAAAAATCATTTTCTGAAATTACAAAATGCAGGCAGATGTTACTGTAGAATGTTAGCAAATGGAAGTCAAGGCCGTAGTAATAGTATTATAAATGATTTTAATGGAGAATGAAAAGTAAAGGCCCCAAATATATTTCTGCTTGAGTTCTCCATGCAGCGAGATACAACACAGTCCTACAACAACCCATTCTAAGGCGTCTAGGATCTCCCCCCTCAGCCTCTTTGGCTGCATGCCCTAACATTATACACAGCAGCGGATGCCTCGCACTGCTGTTCCGGTCATAAAACCTGAGCACTCAGCTCTACACAAGGAGGCTTCATCTATCCCCAGGCCTCGCACTGAGCCGAAGATCTGTAGCCAGGAGAACATCTGTCTACAGAAGGTCAAGTCTGGAAAGGGGCAGTCATGGGACATCCTTCCCTGTGGATGAAAGTGGGTGGGTTCGCTTTAAGTCCTTTGCGTGTCTATGTGTTTATGTACAAAAGCAAAAGATAGAGCAATACTGTGTTTGCAGCTAGAGAATGGGAAAGGGAGAGAGAGAGGGATAAGAGATCATTATAATTTGCAGCTCTTCAACAGCACTTAACAGCCAGCAGAACAACTGCAAGTCCTGTGTTCAGAGACAAAGGGGATTGGATGCTGCATCTGGTGACCAGGCTTTCAAGGCTGTTGAAGTATTAGCTGGAGCAACTAAAACTGTATGAATTTTTGAAAAACCTTAAAGGGAAATTGGCCTACTTTTATTAGGGATGGAAATAAATGTTGTCTACTTTAAATTAGTTTTTGTATAATGATAATAAAATGTTCTAATTGGTAAGAACATTTGATACTCAGAGATGTGTGTATTGCTAATTGTGTGTATAACCCTGAAAAATTAATTAAACACATAGTTAAACTTATTAGGCATGCAGCGCCGTTCCCCAGTTTTGCATAACCCAAGAGGGAGAGACCCTGCACTTAGTATCAGAGCCCAAATGATGGACAACACACTGTATCAGTAGGGAGTTAAAGTGTAGAGACATTAAAGGGACAGTGTACTCCAGAATTTATTACAGGATTTTGGTTTTGCATTTTTATTTCCTTTTAAAGGACAATGTTTCATATATATGAAAAATCAGCTTTTAAATACGTAAAAAAATTAGAAGGTTGCATAAAAGCTGTTGAAATTTAAAGGGACATATAACTCAAAATTGGCATAAGTGCACCAGCAGTGATGCAAGCTGAGTTATTGCTGACAAAATATTTATTTTCTGGGCTGGAGCAATGTTTGGGTGCTGGTGCACAAGATATATGTAAATATGCTTAATGCTCAATAGAAGCTAGCACTCAAAACTTTTACTAGAATTGCCAAAATGCTGCTGTTTCGCTTTTTTTACCCTTTAAGATGATACTCACAGGAAGTGCAATCAATGCCAACGCATCTTCTGCTCACTGCCTGACAGGGTCAGCTCTCATGGAAAATGTTTGTTTTAAATGTTTGGGCATCATGTTCCTTTAAATAACTGAAAATAAATATGTTTGAAAATCGTTTAACCCCTTCTGCCTATTGGACATAGGTATTACTTCTCCAGGCACTTTGCCTAGCGTACCCTGTTAACGTAGTAGTTACATCCAACTTTCTGCCTCATGCTGCAGTCCCAACTGTCAGCTTTGACAGCTGGTATATCAGGCATATATGTAATGATATAAATAACTGTATATGACTAAAGAAGATAGCATAGATTAGAAACAACAATTGTGAAAAGAAAGAGAGAGAAAGAAAGAAAAAAAGAAAGAGTAAGAAAAAAAGAGATGGGCAGAGAGAAGAGAGAAAGAAAGTAAATAGAGAGAAAAAGAAAGAAAGAAAGGGGGAGAGAGAAGAGAGAGAAATAAAGAGAGAGGGGGAGGAAAGAAAGAAAGATAAAGAGGGTAGAGAAAGAAAAATAAAAAGAGAGTGGAGAGAGAAGAAAGAGAGAAAAAGAAAGAAAGAAAGAAAGAAAAGAAAAAGAGAGGAGGAGAGAGAAGAAAGAGAGAGAAAACAAAAGAAAGGAAAGAAGAAGAGAGGAGAGAGAGAAGAAAGAGAGAAAATGAAAGAAAGAAAGAAAAAGAGAGGGGGAGAGAGAAGAAAGAGAGAGAAAATGAAAGAAAGAAAGAAAGAAAGAAAGAAAGAAAGAAAGAAAGAAAGAAAAGAAAAAGAGAGGGGGAGAAAAAAGAAAGAGAGAAAATGAAAGAAAGAAAAAGAGAGAGGGAGAGAAAAGAAAGAGAGAAAATGAAAGAAAGAAAGAAAAAGAGAGGGGAGAGAAAAGAAAGAGAGAGAAAAAGAAAGAAAGAGATGGGGAGAGAAGAGAGAGAAAAAGAAAGAAAAGGAAAAGAGGGGGGAGAGAGAAGAGAGAGAAAATGAAAGAAAGAAAGGAAAAGAGAGGGGGAGAGAGAAGAGAGAGAGAGAAAATTAAATAAAGAAAGAAAGAGAAAGAAAGAAAAGGATAGGGGGAGAGAGAAGAGAGAAATGAAAGAAAGAAAGGAAAAGAAAAAGATAGGGGGAGAGAGAAGAGAGAGAAAATTAAAAGAAAGAAAGAAAGAAAGAAAGAAAGAGAAAGAAAGAAAAGGATAGGGGGAGAGAGAAGAGAGAGAAATGAAAGAAAGGAAAAGAGGGGGAGAGAGAAGAGAGAGAAAAAGGAAGGAAGGAGAGAGA
This sequence comes from Bombina bombina, assembly GCF_027579735.1. Taxonomy (NCBI): domain Eukaryota; kingdom Metazoa; phylum Chordata; class Amphibia; order Anura; family Bombinatoridae; genus Bombina; species Bombina bombina. The sequence continues at coordinate 81,170,297 of NC_069509.1, forward strand.
GATAGCAGAATATATGTTTAAAGAGATCCTAGGATTATGATCAGGCTGATACAGCATTGGGAATTAGTATGTTTGGGGTATAAGGGTTTTGTTAACATAAAAGAAACGCTTGGATCAGATCTGGTCTGAGGTTTCACAGCAGACAGGAAAATGAACAGACTAGGGGCGTGTGCAAATGATTGGTATCTGCTGTTAAAAATAAATTCAGTGCTGGGACTAACTAGAAGCAATGTGTTTTGGAGATAGAGGAAAATGAAAGCAGTTGCACACTTATGTTATAAAAAAACAGACGCAGCTACGTCTTCTCCAAGGTTTTCCTCAATAACAACAAAAAATAAATACATTGATACATTTTATGCTTAAATGAGAATTTCTTAATATCTTTGTCACTCTGTTTAAAAATACAGTTTCACAGATTGTACAACCAGTTTCAGAAAACAAAAGATTTTCTTGCATAACAAACAGGAACAATTTTTTTTCCGAGCATTTCTAAATTCTCTCCATCACTCGACTGTAGTTTCTGGATCCTATTGATTTCCACTGTGGGAGGTTTCATGTGACATTCCGCCAAACCAATTCAGTTTTAAAGTGGAATTGTCATATTTCAGGATTTATTTTCTCTTTTTTATAACATTTAAAATACTGATAGTTAATTATACTAACAGTATACATCATTTTACCTGTGTGGACTGGAATGCAAATTAGTTTAATTATGTGTTAAAGGGACACTGAACCCAAATTTTTTCTTTTGTAATTCAGAAAGAGCGTGCAATTTTAAGCAACTTTCTAATTTACTCCTATTATCATTTTTTCTTTGTTCTCTTGCTATCATTATTTGAAAAAGAAGGCATCTAAGCTTTTTTTGGTTTCAGTACTCTGGACAGCACTTTTTTATTGGTGGATGAATTTATCCACCAATCAGCAAGGACAACCCAGGTTGTTCACCAATAATGGGCCGGCATCTAAACTTACATTCTTGCATTTCAAATAAAGATACCAAGAGAATGAAGAAAATTTGATAATAGGAGTAAATTAGAAAGTTGCTTAAAATATCATGCTCAATCTGAATCACGAAAGAGAAATTTTGGGTACAGTGTCCCTTTAAATTATCTACTGATACAGTGTTGAGGTTAATTAGTATCTATGGATGCTAAACATGTTCTTATATTAATAAGTAAAGTATTGTGCTGTATTGTGTATATCTCAATCTCTATTTACATGTGAAAATTAAAATCTAAGTACATTAGTTATTAAAGGTAAATTATATATATATATATATGGTTGTATGTATATACATACACACATAGGATATATCAGTATTTAATCACTGTAGTGAAAAAAGATCTGCATACAAGAAAAGTTTTCAAATATGTAAATAGTTATTGTTGTAAATATAGAAAAAGTGTACACAGTTTTATTATATAATCCAGAGATTGTAAACATTTTCTATATTCACTATAAAATATTTATTAGTAAGAAATTGCAGAGGACGAGTAAAAGCTGTTTTCTGTCTTTAACATTGAGTGGGCTATTAACTTTTTCCCTAGTGACTTTTAACACCTGAGTGATAAACTATCTATCTATATATATATATATATATATTACAGTGTTCTTCCCAGGACCTTTTTAGTGGGTGCACCACCTGGCTGGTTTTACTGACCACCCTAAAATTAGCTAATATAAGAAATGTTCAAAAAAAATTTGCACAAATTATCATTAAATACAATGTTGAATTATGCAATTAATTTGTGCTTTGGATAGCAGAACATGATATAATATTAGAAAATATTACACCACCCGGCTACTTTATAATGCCACTCAGCTGGCAACATTTTCTGTGAAGAACACTGATATATATACACTATATTAATTCTGCATTATATTAGAAGTAAACCCGTATTCACTTTGATGTAGGCGGTGCCATATTATGACTTGGACAGATGAGCTTTTATACTTTGGCCACTATATGCTACTAAAAATAACCCTTTTTCACAATAGATTGATAAAAGTGTGCAGGTAACAGTTTTTCTTTTCTTTTTACTTTCTCTGTAAATTGTTGTATTTGCAGCCATTGAGGTTGACATTTGTGTGCAGGATTTGCTTTATTTTTTTTTCTCTCAGGGTTCTGAAAATGCTATATTTTGCCAAGAGCATGGTGGGGTTAAACGGTAGTAGACACAGATTTCCGTTTCGGGCGGATGGCAAAACCAGTAACACCCCTGAGATTTCCTATCAGCGCCTATCCTTCCCACCCGCCTGCAGAGGTGGTGGTGGGGGGGAGCTGGCAGGGGTGGGGGGGGTGGTAGAAACACAGAGATCTTTAGATGACGGATAAGCCAAGCACGGGTTCTTAAAAGGATTGTGTCTGATTCCTCTATTGATCAGGCTGATGGGGCAGGTGGATTGGGGGGAGGGAAATAAAGGTCTGTCAGGTCAGGATCATTATTCACTCCCCGAGGACAGAGAGGGAACTTCAAAGCAGGCTTGGCCTTGACTGCAGTGCTCTTGTACAATGCCATCCATTTCTGAGTGCCAGCCTGATGTAAAACACCCAGTGTTTTATGCAGTGCACAAGCCGCCCTCCCACTAAATGCATTTACCTTCCTTGTCAGCCACTGAGGAGCTATGTGACACACTTATTAGAGCAGATGTACTTCTGTCAGTAGACACCACCACCCAAAATCTATGACATGTTCTTAACCTCCAAAGATGATAACCTTCTCTGTCATGTCTCACAAATTACTGCCTTGACAGTGCTGGGAGAAAGAGAGCGGATTGCGGCACATACTTTTTACTGCTACTTGATAGAGTACAGAGCCCACCCACTGTGGCAGCTAAGTAGTTAGTGTTAAAGGGACAGTTAACCCAAACATTTTCTCCCCTTTAATTTGTTTCCAATGATCCATTTGTTGTTTACAAGTAGCTACTTTACTATTGTTTCTGCATTTGAAATCGCTGATTTAGCCTGTGGTATCCCAACCTATACTGAAAGTTTTTGGTCTTAAAGGGACAGTCTACTCCAGAATTTTTTTTGTTTAAAAAGATAGATAATCCATTTATTACCAATTCCCCAGTTTTGCATTACCTACACGGTTATATTAGTATACTGTTTACCTCTGTGATTACCTTGTATCTAAGCCTCTGCAGACTGCCCCCTTATTTCAGTTTTTTTGAGAGAGTTGCATTTTAGCCAGTCAGTGTCCTCTCATAAGTAACTCCATGGACGTGAGCACAATGTTATCTATATGGCACACATGGACTAATGCCCTCTAGCTATAAAAAAACTGTCAAAATGCTATGAAATAAGAGTCGGCCTTCAAGAGCTTAGAAATTAGCATATGAGCCTACCTAGGTTTAGCTTTTAACTGAGAATACCAAGAGAATAGAGCTAATTTGATGGTAAAAGTCAATTGGAAATTTGTTTAAAATTACATGTCCTATCTGAATCATGACAGTTTAATTCTGACTAAACAGTCCAGTCTATTGACAGGTTATGTAAACACAGCCAGCAGAAGAAACTACACTCCCTGTGGGGTGTAGAAGAGATAACTAATATAATGTAAATGTTTTCACTCAAAGTATTGGGTTTTGGTTTACAAACAGATATAAGGAAGCAAGTATGTGTACACAAAGTGATAACATAATGAAATACAATTTTACCTGCAAGCTCAGCCCATTTTAAAAAGACCCTGTCCGCACAGAGTCAGTCACGAGCAGGCAGGAGCTGTCAATCTCCCCTAAGAGGTGGAAAAGAGGTTAGGGAAGCAGCGGTCTGATGATAAATACGGACTGAAGTTTCTCTTGTGAGAACCTACAGTCGTAGGGGGCGTACAGCTTGATAAATCGAGCCCTTAGTACTGTAAACTTGTCTCCCCTTTAGAGGGACAGTAAAGTCAAACTTAAAGGGATATGAAACCCACATTTTTTCTTTCATGATTCAGCTAAAGCATGCAATTAAGCAACTTTCTAATTGACTCCTATTATCATTTTTTCTTTGTTCTTTTGGTATCTTTATTTAAAAAAAAAACGGAATGTAAGCTTAGGAGCTGGCCCATTTTTGGCTCAGAACCTGGGTAGCGTTTGCTGATTGGTAGCTAAATGTTTAACATAGTTATAAAACTGCTGCCATAATATTGCTTCAGTCCCATCCATGCTCCTACACCTTCCTACCTGCTTTTGAGCAAAGAATACCAAAAGAACAAAGTAAATTTGATCATAGAATCCCATTGAATCAAAAAATAAATCTTTGAGTTTTATGTCCCTTTAATTTTTTTAATGCATTTCCCCCTCCATTTCTGCAGATATGTAGCTTTATTTTAATTGCAGGCTTACAATGCCTACTAGGAGTTACAGAGCACAAGTTACTAGTCAAATGCCTATTTTTGTTGACATAGGAATCCCACTTGAATTTTAGATATTTAACATTTTCTTAAATTCATTTATTCCTCATGTTTCCTCCAAGCTATACTGTATCTATTACCATCCTTAATCCTTTAGCTACCAGAGATGACTTAAATGCAATGCTGTGCCATACAATGCACTGCAGACCTCTCTGGCACCTGAGGAGTTAAGTCTTTCTTGCTAACCTTTTTCTAGTAGAAACAAATACCGAGGCGTCTCCATTGCAAGTTGTCAGTATAACACACATTGTATACTGGAAGCAAAGTGACATTGGGATTGGAATGTATTGTATGCCTGTGTTATACCGAACCGGTTAAATAGATGCAAAACAGTGATGTATTCCGGTTTACAGCCCTTAATTAGCTAACATCACCTCTGGCACTTTGATAAGATGAATTAGGAGATAGGAATATGTGGATGCTTCTTGCTTCTCCACCACCTGAATCCTGAGCAACATTAGAGGTGTGGAGCTGAGCTGGGGAATATTAGCACATTGCCGCCAGTTGGAATATATCACAAACTGATGGCAGAGCAGCCAAGAGAAAAGCAAAGTAGTGATTTGCACCTGGGGCAGATTGGCAGAGCTGAACCGTAATCATTTTGTACTCCCCAGCAGGTAGAACTGATTTAATTCGGGCTGGATTCTAGAGAACCAGATATTCTAAACATAGGCACTATGGGGACATAGCGAGAGAAAAAAATGGAATTTGGTTTGGCATATGGCAGATCCTTATGACCTTGTCACCAAAATTTCAGATATCCACTTTATTTAACAGCCAAATCCAGTACCAGAGGAATAATGAAACATCCTAACACAATATTGCAGCAAATATTAGTAGACAGCATTGTAGAAAATATGAATAGCTAAATCGTCTGACGCGTTTCGCATAATGGAAGTCACTCTTTTTCAGAGAGGCAAAGCCTTCAATACAGCAAGCACTTAAAAGGGCATTTAACACCTCTTGCAAATTCTGTACCCAGCAATGCTGAAAATAGTTGGTTTACGGAATTTGCAGCATTTTGAAAACCTAGGTTATAGATTTTGGCCTTTCTAGAGAGTGTGGGAAAAGGTACTGTTTTTAGACATGCTTGAAAGGCATAATACTCATATGCCTAATCACTTGAAAGTGATGCAGCATAACTGTAAAAAGCTGACATGAAAATATCACATGATATTAAAAAAGGAAGATATTTTACCTCACGATGTCTTCAGCTCACACCAGTAAGTTCTCTGAGAACAGTTATACTTTAGCTGCTGTAGCTGCATGTTAAAAAATACATTTGCTTTGATGTCACACTTTGCTTTACTGTGATCTCATAAGATTTCACTGAACTTTTGAGAGGTTTCCTAGTAAATTTCTGAGGAGGGAAATAACATGACTGTGCCTGCATATGCCAAATGCACGCTCCCTTGCAAGTCCTGGGACTAGCATCCTGATTGGCTACTTAAAGTCTCTTTACAATGGGATGTGACTAATGAGGAAATTTTGAGGTAAAATTTCTTCCTTTTTTACATAAAGATATTTAGGTGATATTCTCTACACAGTTTATAACAGCTATGCTGCTTCACTTTCAAGTGCTTCAACATTTGGGTATCATGTCCCTTTAATGTGCTATTAAAGAATAATTAGGTACGCATGTGGTAGAATAATGTAAAAGTATATTATACTTAAAGGGACACTGAACCAAAATGTTTTCTTTTGTGATTCAGATAGAGCATGCAATTTTAAGCAACTTTTCTTCGTTCTCTTGCTATCTTTATTTTAACAATAAGGCATCTAAGCTTTTTTCTTGGTTCAGAACTCTGGACAGTACTTGACAGCACTTTTTTATTAGGACAAGGACAACCCAGGTTGTTCACCAAAAATGGGCCGGCATCTAAACTTACATTCTTGCATTTCAAATAAAGATACCAAGAGAATAAAGAAAATTTGATAATAGGAGTAAATTAGAAAGTTGCTTAAAATGTCATGCTCTATCTGAATCATTAAAGAAAATGTTTGGGTTCAGTGTCCCTTTAAGCTCAGTATTAAATAAAATGATAGCAGTATTGACAGTTTGTTTTATCTATCCATATCTAAAAGTCATGCTCTCATGCCTGTAAACTCCATGGGAAAGGGGCCGTGCGCCACTGACATGGGAATTAGACTGCAGCCGTGAACTTGTCCGCTGGCTCCCTACAATGTGGATGAATGCCAGCTACACTGACTCACCAAATGAGCGTGCATTTTTTATTATTTTAACACTAGACTGCATTGTGTCACTTTGAAATCAGGAGGAGTCAAAATTCATCATCTTCTCTAAAGAATCTGGACAGAAAAATATCCCAAAAACAATATCATGAACTGAAATTTACAAGATCCATCAGCCTCGTCCATATTTCTTAATTAGGTACCCTATACCCTCAGTGTCCTAATATAAATGTTTTTTGCTGCTGTTGAATTTAATTATTTTTTTTATCTAATTAGTACATTTATTTAAAGGGATAGAATGGTCACAACTGAAATTTACTTAGATTCATATAAATTTGAAATAGAAGCATTTTTGTATTATACTTCCCTTAGCAAAAATGCTTCTAGTAAAACCTATTGCTGTTTTTCAGTAGCATACGTATACAGGTAGCCCTCAGTTTACGCCGGGCTTAGGTTCCAGAAGGAATGGTTGTAAATCGAAACTGTTGTAAATTGAAACCCAGTTTATAATGTAAGTCAATGGGAAGTGAGGGAGTTGAGTTCCAGGTCCCTCTAAAAATTGGCATAATTAACACCTAATACATTATTTTTAAAGCTTTGAAATAAAGACTTTAAATGCTAAACAGCATTATAAACCTAATACAATAATCACACAACACAGACTTCACTTGCATTTTTCTGCAAACCGTTCTTTCTATGCATTCCAATCTAGACTGATTTATAGACAGGAAGATCTTGTTCCTTTGCAAGCTGCTCAATAGCTCAGGTCTGGTTAAACTGATTAATTTCAGCTTGCTTGGCTTGCATATCTTTGCTGCAACACAGCGGACAGCTCCACTTACTGGCTATTTTAATCAATGCACTGCTTCTCAATGCTTTTCAATAGCAGTCACATGACTGAAAAAAAAGGTTGTTATTCTGAAACAGTGCAAATTGAACCGTTGTAATCCTGTATATCCTGTGAGGGTCTGTAGCCACACCTTCTCAGAGAGTCAGCACTAGCTTGTTTGACACAAATTAAGTCTTTGCAGAAGCAATACACACCACTAGGAGCTCTCTGAGCAGGCATGATGTTGGCATACTGATGCACAGTATATGTGCATATGCCACAGAATCGCAGTAATAACTTTTTACTAGAAGCAGTTATGCTAATAGAAGTATAATGCAAAAATTCATATATTGCAAATTGAAATGCACCCATTCTTTCCCTTTAATATTATGTTCGTAAACATTCTAGTGAGCCAATCTACAAATATATGCTTGTACCCTTTGTACACACAACCCCCCCCCCCCTCATCTGCCATTTCTGCGTCCTTACAGGCTGCCGAGTTTGCTTTTTTTTTTGTATCTTAGACCCACAGAGTTCTGAAGGTTACAAGGTGATCAGAATAGCACAGATACAGTGCGCCTGGCATCACACCACCTTCCTATCTATCCTTATCAAACAGAGATCTGTATCCTGTCACCATATGTCTGTGAATGTGCATCAAGGGAGCTGGAGACTGCGTGTGTGGGAGAGAAATTTATATGAACCAAAGGAGAGGAATTAAAAGGAAGGCAATCTATGAAGAAAGGGAGAAAAGCAGCGTAGAGTGAGAGAAGGAAGGAGAAAAATTATATTTGTATGTATGTAGAAGGTGAAAGAACCACTAGCTTAAAGGGATATTACATAGTGATCCTTTAGTAAAAACAAATATGTTTACATCAAAGTAAACATTAAAATAAACTGATTTTGAAAAAAAAAATAGCAAACACCTTTCTTTCAAAATCGACACTTAGAAATTCTCAGTGAAGCCACTGCCCGCAGGGGAAAAAAGAGATCTTATATGTTGATAGATTGCAGTCTGTCTTTTCTGAGCATGGGCAAATCTGACTCCCTGTTTATCTAGTATTTACTTAATAGTAAACCAGCTCATGATACTCTAGACGTTTTAGGACATCAAGCTAGATAAACCTTCATGTGGAGACCCCAGCCCCATTGTAGGGCTGTGACAGGAAATAATGGACTCTACTCAAATCAACTTTAAAAAAAAAAATGCAAAATCTATTTAAAATTATGCATAATACATATTGCAATGATTTCTATTTCTAAGTATAAGCCACTCCGTGGTGTTTTTTTTTTTTATAACAATAATGAACCCTTTAAAGAACTAGCATTTGCTTTCACTACATTAGTGCAACTAGATGCATGGATCATCTATATTGAGAGAAAGATATATAGGCATTATATGGAGCATTGTTTTAGAGTTAAGTTATGTAGTGCAATATGTGGAACATTAGAAGGTTTATGGAAGGGCAAAAGATATATGGAAGAGCTGGAGATAGTTTTCTTTTTTGGGGGGTTCTAGGAAATTATTATATATACAATAATAAAGAGAGAAAGGTATCTGTAGTGTGGAAGTATTAATGTATCCTTACTGAGACCAAGACACATATCCATAAATACTAAATAATCACTGTGATTTGTTCTATTTCCCTTTCTCTGCTGGATAAACACATACAAGGTGTCACCTATATCTGCCTGCTAGCTGTTCCTGTGTGTGCAGTGCTCTGTCTGGAATAAGACTGCTTCAGAACTGGAGAGGGGTCTAAGATAAATATGTGAATGCAAATTGACCCTATTATTATGCAAATTACGCTCTCTGCCTGCAAATGGCACATTGCACAGTTCGTGGGAGCACTGCTTATCTCACAGCAGCTTATACTGTGTGAGGGGCCAGGCCTCTCAATAATCAGTCAGAGGCAGCGGCTTCCTACTTTGAGCTAAAAGGCACTAAGTGTCAGTGCTATTTTGGTGTTGGTTTTAACACAAAACTATGATGTTTTTTGTTCCCAATAAAATAAATTAATATAATTTTATTCCACTTTGAGATTACATATTGAAAGGGAGTCACAGAGGAGTTGCTATCTCAAATGTATTTTATCTACCATTAAAGGGACATTAAACATATGGAAATGGTAATATAAAATGATAAATTGTATATATATATAAAAAAAATTGCAATATACTTTCGGTATTTATTTTGTCCCCTTGTCCTGTAATTCCATTCTGAAATTGTAAACTTGTTAGAAATGGAAGTGCAGAGCACTGTTATAATCCACACAACCATTGGCTGCACACTCTAGTGACATATTTATAACTGTCCCTAATTGGCCACAGCAGAGAAGGTAACCTAAGTTACAACATGGCAGCTCCCAGTGTTTTATAGACACTAAAACTTTACACTTATTTTGTCACCATTTAAACAGCTAACGGAGCTACATGTTATTCTCAAACTAATCTTTTCTTTGAATGCATCATTCTACCTAGCATTTAATTATAAATAAAATAAGAAGAAATAAATGAATATGTTTCTTTCCTTTAAAGCGACTTGAACACTTAGATCCTTGTGCAGATCTATCCCACTCCAAACAATTTTCTATTCATTCAACTTCTTCAAACTTAGTAAAGGAGTTGATTCTTTGTAGTTATTTTCCCCGGGAAACAAAGGGATTAAAGGGACAGTAAAGTCAAAATTGAACTTCCATGATTTAGACAGAGCATGCATTTTATACACCTTCCCAGTTTACTTATTGTATTTTATTTGCTTCCTTCTCTTGGTGTTCTCTGTTGAAAAGCATACTTGGGTAGACTCAATAGCAGCAATGCACTACTGGAAGCAAGCTGATGATTGGTGACTGCGCATATATTCCCCTTGTCATTCGGTCACCGAATGTGTTCAGCTAGCTCCCAGTAGTGCTCCTTCAACAAAGGATATCAAGAGAATGAAGCAAATGTGATAATAGACGTAAATTGCAAAGTTGCTTAAATTTGCTTGTTCTACCTGAATCATAAATTAAAAATGTTGGGTTTCATGTCCCTTTAAGGGCACAACAAGAGATAGGCAGACATACAGATAGATATAATGTCTGTGTTTATGTGAATTAGTTTAGTTATTTTTGAGACATTTAAAGGACCAGTCAACACATTAGATTTGCATAATCAACAAATGCAAGATAACAAGACAATGCAATAGCACTTAGTCTGAACTTCAAATGAGTAGTAGATTTTTTTTATAACAAATTTCAAAGTTATGTATATTTCCACTCCCCTTGTACCATGTGATAGCAATCAGCCAATCGCAAATGCATATACGTATAGTCTTAGTTCTTGCACATGCTCAGTAGGATCTGGTGACTCAAAAAAATTGTAAATATAAAAGACTGCACATTTTTTTTAATGGAAGTAAATTGGAAAGTTGTTTAAAATTACATGCTGTATCTGAATCATGAAAATGTAATTTAACCTGAGTGTCCCTTTAAGTTTTATATGTATTTTTTGTCAAGATCTTTATGCTTACAGGAAAAAACAGCTGAATAGTTTTAGCTTAAATTTGGTTCAGATATAAGTCTTGGTACCCATATTTTGCTTTTGTAAATCTATGGGGGATATTTAACAAAGGTCTGGCGGACCTGATCTGACAGTGCGGATCAGGTCCGCCAGGCCTCGCTAAATGCGGAGAGCAATACACTCTCGTATTCAGCATTGCACCAGCAGCTCTTGTGAGCTGCTGGTGCAACGCCGCCCCTTGCAGATTCGCGGCCAATCGGCTGCCAGCAGGGAGGTGTCAATCAACCCGATCGTACTGGATTGGGTTGATTTTCTGCGATGTGTGCTCAGAGCAGGCAGACAGGGTTATGGAGCAGCGGTCTTTATAACTGCTTCATAACTGCTGTTTCGGGCCCCTATGTGAAACTAGTAAGTCATTCTTGTGCTATTTACTTCAAAATGGCCATTTCTGAACAAAATGTAAAACTCGTTTAACAGACCTGCTTTCCATGTTGGTGCCAGCGAAAATACCTCCCCCTCATTTTTTAAATGCTTAAAACATTGGATTGGAATAACCAAATTGGCTCAAATTTGGTTTATCAAAAATACTGAAAACCAATTTATGTGTGAGTATATAAATATATATGTGTGTGTGTGTGTGTCACGGGGTATGTAAATATATATATATGTGTGTGTGTGTCACGGTGTATGTAAATATATATATATGTGTGTGTGTGTGTGTGTGTCACGGGGTATGTAAATATATATATGTGTGTGTGTGTGTGTGTCACGGGGTATGTAAATATATATATATATATATATGTGTGTGTGTGTCACGGTGTATGTAAATATATATATGTGTGTGTGTGTGTGTGTGTGTCACGGGGTATGTAAATATATATATATATATGTGTGTGTGTGTGTCACGGGGTATGTAAATATATATATATATATGTGTGTGTGTGTCACGGTGTATGTAAATATATATATGTGTGTGTGTGTGTGTGTCACGGGGTATGTAAATATATATATATGTGTGTGTGTGTGTGTGTCACGGTGTATGTAAATATATATATATGTGTGTGTGTGTCACGGTGTATGTAAATATATATATATGTGTGTGTGTGTGTCACGGTGTATGTAAATATATATATGTGTGTGTGTGTGTCACGGTGTATGTAAATATATATATATGTGTGTGTGTCACGGTGTATGTAAATATATATATATGTGTGTGTCACGGTGTATGTAAATATATATATATATATATGTGTGTGTGCGTGTGTGTGTCACGGTGTATGTAAATATATATATGTGTGTGTGTGTGTCACGGTGTATGTAAATATATATATATGTGTGTGTGTCACGGTGTATGTAAATATATATATATGTGTGTGTCACGGTGTATGTAAATATATATATATGTGTGTGTGTGCGTGTGTGTGTCACGGTGTATGTAAATATATATTTCTCCAACATAGGTGTGTCCGGTCCACGGCGTCATCCTTACTTGTGGGATATTCTCTTCCCCAACAGGAAATGGCAAAGAGCCCAGCAAAGCTGGTCACATGATCCCTCCTAGGCTCCGCCTACCCCAGTCATTCTCTTTGCCGTTGTACAGGCAACATCTCCACGGAGATGGCTTAGAGTTTTTTAGTGTTTAACTGTAGTTTTTATTATTCAATCAAGAGTTTGTTATTTTAAAATAGTGCTGGTATGTACTATTTACTCTGAAACAGAAAAGAGATGAAGATTTCTGTTTGTATGAGGAAAATGATTTTAGCAACCGTTACTAAAATCCATGGCTGTTCCACACAGGACTGTTGAGAGGAATTAACTTCAGTTGGGGGAACAGTGAGCAGTCTTTTGCTGCTTGAGGTATGACACATTCTAACAAGACGATGTAATGCTGGAAGCTGTCATTTTCCCTATGGGATCCGGTAAGCCATTTTTATTCAGACAGTAAATAAGGGCTTCACAAGGGTTTATTAAGACTGTAGACATTTTCTGGGCTAAATCGATCATATTTACACATATTTAGCCTTGAGGAATCATTTAATCTGGGTATTTTTTGTAAAATAATATCGGCAGGCACTGTTTTAGACACTTTATTCTATAGGGGCTTTCCCTAATCATAGTCAGAGCCTCATTTTCGCGCCGGTATGGCGCACTTGTTTTTGAGAACAGCATGGCATGCAGCTGCATGTGTGTGGAGCTCTGATACATAGAAAAGTCTTTCTGAAGGCATAATTTGGTATCGTATTCCCCTTTGGGCTTGGTTGGGTCTCAGCAAAGCAGATTCCAGGGACTGTAAAGGGGTTAAATATAAAAACGGCTCCGGTTCCGTTATTTTAAGGGTTAAAGCTTCCAAATTTGGTGTGCAATACTTTTAAGGCTTTAAGACACTGTGGTGAAATTTTGGTGAATTTTGAACAATTCCTTCATACTTTTTCGCAATTGCAGTAATAAAGTGTGTTCAGTTTAAAATTTAAAGTGACAGTAACGGTTTTATTTTAAAACGTTTTTTGTGCTTTGTTATCAAGTTTATGCCTGTTTAACATGTCTGAACTACCAGATAGATTGTGTTCTGACTGTGGGGAAGCCAAGGTTCCTTCTCATTTAAATAGATGTGATTTATGTCATAAAAAATTTAGTAAAAATGATGCCCAAGATGATTCCTCAAGTGAGGGGAGTAAGCATGGTACTGCATCATCCCCTCCTTCGTCTACACCAGTCTTGCCCATACAGGAGGCCCCTAGTACATCTAGCGCGCCAATACTCCTTACTATGCAACAATTAACGGCTGTAATGGATAATTCTATCAAAAACATTTTAGCCAATATGCCCACTTATCAGCGAAAGCGCGACTGCTCTGTTTTAGAAAATACTGAAGAGCATGAGGACGCTGATGATATTGTTTCTGAAGGGCCCCTACACCAGTCTGAGGGGGCCAGGGAGGTTTTGTCTGAGGGAAAAATTTCAGATTCAGAAAAAATTTCTCAACAAGCTGAACCTGATGTGATTACTTTTAAATTTAAGTTGGAACATCTCCGCGCTCTGCTTAAGGAGGTGTTATCCAATTTGGATGATTGTGATTATCTGGTCATTCCAGAAACACTATGTAAAATGGACAAGTTCCTAGAGGCCCCGGGGCCCCCCGAAGCTTTTCCTATATCCAAGCGGGTGGCGTACATTGTTAATAAAGAATGGGACAGGCCCGGTATACCTTTCGTACCTCCCCCCATATTTAAAAAATTGTTTCCTATAGTCAACCCCAGAAAGGACTTATGGCAGACAGTCCCCAAGGTCGAGGGGGCGGTTTCTACTCTAAACAAGCGCGCCACTATACCCATAGAAGATAGTTGTGCTTTCCAAGATCCTATGGATAAAAAATTAGAAGGTTTGCTAAAAAAGATGTTTGTTCAGCAAGGTTACCTTCTACAACCAATTGCATGCATTGTCCCTGTCACTACAGCCGCGTGTTTCTGGTTCGATGAGCTAGAAAAGGCGATTATTAGTAATTCTTCTTCTTATGAGGAGATTATGGACAGAATTCGTGCTCTTAAATTGGCTAATTCTTTCACCCTAGACGCCACCTTGCAATTGGCTAGGTTAGCGGCGAAAAATTCTGGGTTTGCTATTGTGGCGCGCAGAGCGCTTTGGTTAAAATCTTGGTCAGCGGATGCGTCTTCCAAGAACAAATTGCTTGACATTCCTTTCAAGGGGAAAACACTGTTTGGCCCTGACTTGAAAGAGATTATCTCTGATATCACTGGGGGCAAGGGCCACGCCCTTCCTCAGGATAGGTCTTTCAAGGCCAAAAATAAACCTAATTTTCGTCCCTTTCGCAGAAACGGACCAGCCCCAAGTGCTACGTCCTCTAAGCAGGAGGGTAATACTTCTCAAGCCAATCCAGCCTGGAGACCTATGCAAGGCTGGAACAAAGGAAAGCAGGCCAAGAAACCTGCCACTGCTCCCAAGACAGCATGAGATGCGGGCCCCCGATCCGGGACCGGATTTGGTGGGGGGCAGACTCTCTCTCTTCACTCAGGCTTGGGCAAGAGATGTTCTGGATCCTTGGGCGCTAGAAATAGTCTCCCAAGGTTATCTTCTGGAAGTGATTCATCCTGTTCCATTAAGAGAACGAGGGATGGGGTTCTACTCCAATCTGTTCGTAGTTCCCAAAAAAGAGGGAACGTTCAGACCAATCTTAGATCTCAAGATCCTAAACAAGTTTCTCAAGGTTCCATCGTCCAAAATGGAAACCATTCGAACAATCCTTCCATCCAGGAAGGTCAATTCTTGACCACGGCGGATTTAAAGGATGCGTATCTACATATTCCTGTCCACAAGGAACATCATCGGTTCCTAAGGTTCGCATTCCTGGACAAGCATTACCAGTTTGTGGCGCTTCCTTTCGGATTAGCCACTGCTCCAAGGATTTTCTCAAAGGTACTAGGGTCCCTTCTGGCGGTGCTAAGACCAAGGGGCATTGCTGTAGTACCTTACTTGGACGACATTCTGATTCAAGCGTCGTCCCTTCCTCAAGCAAAGGCTCACACGGACATAGTCCTGGCCTTTCTCAGATCTCACGGATGGAAAGTGAACGTGGAAAAGAGTTCTCTATCTCCGTCGACAAGAGTTCCCTTCTTGGGAACAATAATAGACTCCTTAGAAATGAGGATTTTTCTGACAGAGACCAGAAAAACATATCTTCTAGACTCTTGTCGGATACTTCATTCCGTTCCTCTTCCTTCCATAGCGCAGTGCATGGAAGTGATAGGTTTGATGGTAGCGGCAATGGACATAGTTCCTTTTGCGCGCATTCATCTAAGACCATTACAACTGTGTATGCTCAGTCAGTGGAATGGGGACTATACAGACTTGTCTCCGAAGATACAAGTAAATCAGAGGACCAGAGACTCACTCCGTTGGTGGCTGTCCCTGGACAACCTGTCACAAGGGGTGACCTCCCGCAGACCAGAGTGGGTCATTGTCACGACCGACGCCAGTCTGATGGGCTGGGGCGCGGTCTGGGGATCCCTGAAAGCTCAGGGTCTTTGGTCTCGGGAAGAATCTCTTCTACCGATAAATATTCTGGAACTGAGAGCGATATTCAATGCTCTCAAGGCTTGGCCTCAGCTAGCGAGGGCCAAGTTCATACGGTTTCAATCAGACAACATGACGACTGTTGCGTACATCAACCATCAGGGGGGAACAAGGAGTTCCCTGGCGATGGAAGAAGTGACCAGAATCATTCAATGGGCGGAGACTCGCTCCTGCCACCTGTCTGCAATCCACATCCCAGGAGTGGAAAATTGGGAAGCGGATTTTCTGAGTCGTCAGACATTGCATCCGGGGGAGTGGGAACTCCATCCGGAAATCTTTGCCCAAATCACTCAACTGTGGGGCATTCCAGACATGGATCTGATGGCCTCTCGTCAGAACTTCAAGGTTCCTTGCTACGGGTCCAGATCCAGGGATCCCAAGGCGACTCTAGTAGATGCACTAGTAGCACCTTGGACCTTCAAACTAGCCTATGTATTCCCGCCGTTTCCTCTCATCCCCAGGCTGGTAGCCAGGATCAATCAGGAGAGGGCGTCGGTGATCTTGATAGCTCCTGCGTGGCCACGCAGGACTTGGTATGCAGATCTGGTGAATATGTCATCGGCTCCACCATGGAAGCTACCTTTGAGACGAGACCTTCTTGTTCAAGGTCCGTTCGAACATCCGAATCTGGTCCCACTCCAGCTGACTGCTTGGAGATTGAACGCTTGATCTTATCAAAGCGAGGGTTCTCAGATTCTGTTATTGATACTCTTGTTCAGGCCAGAAAGCCTGTAACTAGAAAAATTTACCACAAAATTTGGAAAAAATATATCTGTTGGTGTGAATCTAAAGGATTCCCTTGGGACAAGGTTAAGATTCCTAAGAGTCTATCCTTCCTTCGAGAAGGATTGGAAAAAGGATTATCTGCAAGTTCCTTGATGGGACAGATTTCTGCCTTGTCTGTGTTACTTCACAAAAAGCTGGCAGCTGTGCCAGATGTTCAAGCCTTTGTTCAGGCTCTGGTTAGAATCAAGCCTGTTTACAAACTTTTTTCTCCTCCTT